>NW_024412413.1:34478778-34667516 GCF_014898765.1 Herpailurus yagouaroundi
TTTTTTAATGTTAATTCATTTTTGAGAAAGGGAGAGAGACAGAGTGCAAGCAGGGAAAGAGCAGAGAGAGAGGGAGACACAGAATTCGAAGCGAGCTCCAGGCTCCAAGCTGTCAGCACAGAGCCCGATATGGGACTCGAACTCATGAACCGTGAGATCACGACCTGAGCCGAAGTTGGATGCTTAACCAATGGAGCTACCCAGGTGCCCAGAGAAGTTTTATAATTTTAGCATTTACATCTAGGCCCATAATTCACCTCAAACTGGTTTTTAAGGTGTGAAATAGCAATCAAGATTCATTTTTCCCTGTAGATATACAGGGGTCCAGCACTATTTGTTGAAAAAAATATTATTTCTTCCCCCTGTTAATTGCTTTAGTACCTTTAAGCAAAATCAACTAACCTTGTAAGTGTGGTATTTTCAGGACTATTATTTTCCACTAATTGATTTTTCTGTCTTTATTCACATAACATATAGTCTTGATTACTGGGACTTTATAGGAAGTCTTGAGATCAGGTACTGTGAGTCTTATTTTTCAAGATTGTATTGACTATTGTAGGTCTTTCGCATTTCCACATTTTATAATTTGTCCATTTCTACTAAAAATCTAAGAGTCTACTGAATTTACAGAGCATTGAGAATTGACATCTTACAATTTGAATCTATGCATGAGTGTGGTATATTTTTTTGAAATTTTTAAAGCAATATTTGGTGGTTACCATTATAGGATCTTTGAACATCTTAATGTTAACATTTATTCTTAAATATTTTATGTTTTTACATTGTGTAAATAGAATATATTTTTTTAATTTTTAAAATCTTTGTTTTAAGAGTGAGAGAGAGCACAAGTCAGGGTTAGGGTAGAGAGAGAGGGAGAGAGAGAATTCCAAGCAGGCTCTGTGCTGCCAGCTTACAGTCCAACATGGGGCTCAAACTCACAAACCATGAGATCGTGACCTGAGCCGAAATCAAGAGTTGGACGCTTAACTGACTGAGCCACCCAGGCATCCCGGTAAATAGACTATTTTTAAGTTAAGTTTTCTAAAGTTTGCTGCTAATATCTGATAGAGCATACAAGGAACTATTTTAATAAATTCTGACAGATTTCTTTACAAAATAACTGTACCAGCTTTTATTTTCATGAGCTGTACATCAGTGTCTCCACATCATTAATAGCACTTTGCATTACCCAATTTTCTAATGTTTGCCATTCTGATGAGGATAGTCATGAAACTTCTTAGCTTTAATTCTTATCTCTCTGGTCATGTAACTGAGCATCTCTTTATGTACATTTATGCATTTAGGCATAAACTCTGTAAACTGTCTATATACACATTTTCTATTGTATGTATATACTTTTTTTCATTAGGTTACCTGACTTTATATTGTTTATTTGCAGAAGCTTACTTTTTATATGGATATTAAGCTATTGTTACTTTTAGGCACTGAAAATAGTTTGCCCATATCTGTAATCTGTCTGTTAACTTTTTCCATAAAATCTTTCATAGGAAGTAATATTTAATTTAACACAAGTCAATCAATTTTATTTGCCATATAATTTGTATCATTTGTATCTTTTAAAAGAGTCTTTATTTACTGATAAGTTGCAAATATATTCTTAATTATTTTATTTGGTCAGTTTTATAACTTCACTTTTCACATTTGAGACTTCAAATCTTCTAAATTCCATTTGAATATGGTTTATGTTCAGTGCTATTTCTTAAATTTTTTTTTTTCAACGTTTATTTATTTTTGGGACAGAGAGAGACAGAGCATGAATGGGCGAGGGGCAGAGAGAGAGGGAGACACAGAATCGGAAACAGGCTCCAGGCTCTGAGCCATCAGCCCAGAGCCCGACGCGGGGCTCGAACTCACAGACCGCGAGATCGTGACCTGGTTGAAGTCGGACGCTTAACCGACTGCGCCACCCAGGCGCCCCTGTTCAGTGCTATTTCTTAATGCTAGTTTACTGAATTCTGTGTACTAAAAATTTTGAACTTTCTCATCTTTATCATATATTTTTTCTATACAGTCACAGGTCTACTTCTAAACTATGTATATCCATTGGTATATTTGTACCATAAAGTTTAGTTTTATATTAAGTCTTTATATCTTGTGATACAAGTTAGCTTTTCTTTTTCAAAGTTGATTTACATAACATTGGGCTCTTATTCATCAATACACATTTTAGAATGAGATTCTTCAGGGGCATCTGGGTGGCTCAGTTGGTTGAGTGACCAGCTTTAGCTCAAGTCATGATCTCCCAGTTGATAAGTTTGAGCCCTGTGTCACTATCTGTGCTGACAGCTCAGAGCCTGGAGCCTGCTGCGGATTCTGTGTTTCCCTCTCGCTCTCTGCCCTCCCTGCTCATGCTCTGTCTCCCTCTCTGTCTCAAAAGTAAATAAACATTAGGGAAAAAAATCTGTAGAATGAGATTTTTCAGGTTCCTAAAACAAGCAGCTCTACAGATTTGCAAATTGATAGATTTGCAATTTTATAGATTTATTTTGAGAGAGTTGACACATTTTAGATGCTAAGTTGTTGCATCTATGGATGATAAACTTGGTAAGTATACTGGGTATTATCATATCTCACATGTAACAACTGAGTCAGATTCTTCCAGTTGCTGAGAAAGTTGAAGCCTATGGGCTCTTAGCTGAATACGTCTCTGGAAATTGTCCTTAGCTAAAGATGGTTGCCCTGCCTAAGCCAAAGCCTCTTCTGAGGAGATGCAGTAGCGTAAAAGCCTGATCTTCTTACCTCATATGCTAACACAATTTAAAGGGGCCTTCTTACCACTGGGGCTCCCTTCTCCTGCTGCAACTCTATTGCATTTTATCCTTTCCCTCTGCTCAATCCTGTTTCTTTCACCACTCAAGGGAGTCGTTTCTGAAAGCCTTCCCCAACGAATGTCCTGCACTCAAATACAAGAATCTCAGAATATGTTTTCTGGGGGAACTAAGACCACCTTCTGCAGAAAAATCCTGGAGTTTTGGGGGAATAAACTTAATTAGCAATTGTCTAAATCTATGACATGCCTTCTGATATGTATTTGGAAATAAGTAAAGTGACATCTTGTTTTCATTTTTCTCAGTCCTGTCTGCCACATAAAATGCTTTGACCTTGTTTAGAAGACAGAGATGTTACTTATTAGCTTCCTCAAAACCCAGAATTTGAGTATTGGATTATATCTCATTATTTCTCCTGAAAGTTAGTGAAGAATATTTTGGATAATATTTATATCAATCTTTATTATTAAGAAGTAATTCCACTGTCTTTTGGTATGAATTAGTTCTGCTATAATGTCAGCTGTAAATCTAATTACTATTCCTTTGTAGATCATCTTTCAATTCACTAAGTCTCTCTTTTATGGTGTCCAGTGCAGAGTTTATTTCAATGGTAATATTTTATATATTCAGAATTTATAGTAGGCTTATTTGCTGATTTTTTCTAATTAAAATTTGATCACTTTGTTTCATGATTTTCTGTCCTTCTGTTATGAGTGTTTTCCTTATGTCTTAAGGATCTTATAGTGGTAGTCATTGCTGATTTGTTTTTTAATTTTCTTCTTAGTTATGGTCTGGTCCCAGTTGTGCAATTATCGGAACATTCCCCAGTATGTTCCCAAGACTCTGCAAGAGTCTTTCTGCTCTGGGCCTTCAATTAGTCCAGTATCCTTTTGATGTAAGTCCTTAGTTAACCCTTCTCCTATCTCTGTTTACAAAAAAACAAACAAAAAAAAAACAAACAAAAGCTGTGTTTCTTATATACTACCATTTACCTTGTTTTGTGTTCACCTGTACCTCTTCAATATCAGAAAAGCATTTATCATTGATATGTATTTGTGACATATTTGAACATAGTGCAATACAGTGGGATATAGGAGGAGAGAGATTAATGTCAGAGCATTACTCTCATAGAACCATTTTGATTAGTGATCTACCCAGTCTGTTTTCATTCATTTTAGGAAGTATAATGGTTAAATATAAAATCACTTTCTTTATCATGGCATTCTTCCTCCCAAGTGGCAACTCAACAATCTGTGCATAATTGTTAGTAATACGCATGGTGTTCATAGCTTGAAGTATCAATTTTCCTAGGGCAATCAACATGCCACTGTGCCAGAGGAGTCTCTATTAAAATGCAAGAAAATATTTGCTTAATGATTATTTCAAATTTATGTATAGATTCTATAAATATTTTCATAAACACATTAATTTTAGCTATTGCCCTAATTTTGCTCCCTTGTCAGGAAAACTCCTTGAATGAGTTGTTCCTAAGAATGGTGAATATAACTGCTCTTGATACCATCATACTAGGTTCCATTAGAAAGTGCATTATCTTTTTATGCTAAGTGCTACTTGGCAAGCTAAATTATATTTAGTTTTTTTGGTCAATGTAGAATCTGTGCAAGGAGTATTAACAGGTTGCTATAAATGAAAGGTGTCATAAAGTTAGGGTCACCTGATGCATCCATTTTCACCTGCCAAAGAGACCGCACACTTCTGTCATTGGTTAGGGTACCCTCTTCTCTGGAAACTTTTGGAAACATACTGACAATTGCTTGTTTTGTGGGCTCCATTTCTCTAGACTCAATATTTGCCATTCTCCTTCTGTTAACATAGTCTTCCTTCTGATAGCATATAGCCCAATTGACTTTTGCAATGCACATATAGTTATACTGTCTAGAGTCTTACACTCTGGTCACCATGTTTAAAACTTGGTTGTTCCTAAAGTTCCAATACCTTTTATTTCATTACTTAGAGTGGTTGAGTCACAATTACTTGTTAATTTTTATCTGGTTTGATTTTCCAACTTGTGAGGGCACTTTTACGTTTCCCTCAGTATCCTATTCTTTTAAAATATTCAAGTAAATAAGTTCATTATGCAATTCCTATTCGTAGTAATATTATTTTAAATGTGGCAGTATGCTAATATTTTAAAATCTGTCATATAGAATCAATATTTTTAAAAATATCAGATTTGAAAGTTATATTACAAGTCAAGAAAACATTATTACAGGTTATTATTTTAATATACAATATTTTGAGATCACCCCAAATAGAGTTGTGATATTTTCATAATTTACACTAATTATGGACGTATTTTAAAGTGCCATTTACTAAGGATTGGTGTCTACAACATTTTTTTGTGACTTTAAACACATTTCTTACCACAAGCTGAACTCTTCCACCGTTAAGTATATCTGGATCTAACTCAGGCAAGAAGTGTTTGCTGCAGAGTGACAAAAACAAAAATCATATTATTATATAGATGTAGAGGAAGAATATTAAAGAAATGCCCAGTGAAAAGTTTGGGAGGAATCAGTAATTTACAAAGTGGAAATAATAGTTTTATTAAATTGGGCTATATGCAAACATATATACAAATGTATCTTTCCATTGTCATTTGAAAATTCAATTTGACATAAAATTTAAATTTCTAAACACCACTTTAATGCCACTCTTCTTTGCCAAACACAAATAGGTATAAAGGGCAAAAACTTGAAAGTACCAATGATAGTTAATAAATTATAGAACATATAAATATTTTATTTACTTTTACTTATATATCTTACTTGTGTTATTAGAAAGGCAAAGGTTCTTATTTTTAAAATATCTGTAATGTCGGGGCGCCTGGGTGGCGCAGTCGGTTAAGCATCCGACTTCAGCCAGGTCACGATCTCGCGGTCCGTGAGTTCGAGCCCCGCGTCAGGCACTGGGCTGATGGCTCAGAGCCTGGAGCCTGTTTCCGATTCTGTGTCTCCCTCTCTCTCTGCCCCTCCCCTGTTCATGCTCTGTCTCTCTCTGTCCCAAAAATAAATAAACGTTGAAAAAAAAATTAAAAAAAAATCTGTAATGTGTTTAAAGCATTATACTAATGCTCACAATTCATTTCTGTTTAAAACTAGAATATTGACATTTGACTTTTCAAGAACTTCTGTTCTTGAAAACAATTTCTCTCAGAGTATCTACTTATTCCTTTATATATTTTCATGAGAGAAAAGCTATGAACAATTTCCTGTTATATCATGTGTTTAAATATAACTTATTTAGGGGTAAAGGATATTGTTAAGTGTTTAAATATGTCTAAAATATATCCTGAAACATTTTGCTTATATTTTTCACCTTATTTATCCTAATACTTTAAAAATCTCTGAATAAGACCTCTTACATCTGATTAAGATCGATGATAAACTATAAGTTACACTATATTTGTTTATAGTTTTAAGGATGCCATCTTATGAATTACATTAAATTGATTAACACCAACATAAAAGAAATTGTGCTTGCATTAATTATAATACTTAATGTTCTCAAATGTTGATTGCTTTATTCCTATTTTCTTTGCTCACAATGAAATAGGACAAAATAATATAGATTATAAAATATTGTTTTAATTTAACTTTCATTCTTCACTCCCTTTTCCATATTTTTAAAGGAATTATATGGATAGAATTGACCACATGTGAACATTTCAATTTATATATATTACAAAAAGATTTCATTTTTTTACATATTTTAACTTGCTTCTAAATTAAGGGTAAACCCTCATAATTGTAGGATTTTGTTTGTCTTTTGTTAGTCATTTAAATAGTTACTATAATGCCTGGAAACATTTCCAAAGTGTCAGCTACATTTAGATTCAATATCGATTTATATATTTAGTAAGTGTTTATAATAGCACTTTTTAAATTCTTTTTCTGGACACATGTAGTTAAACAAAAGTCTTGAAAATATTTTCCAAAATATTACCTCTGGACTTTTATTATTTTCCTATAACTTTTGGTTCAGTGGTTTATACTAAATTGCTATGAGCTGAATTTTGTTTCATCAGAATTCATATGTTGAAGTACTAACCCTCAACATTTCATAATGTGATATATGTGGAGATAGAGCCTTGAAAGAGGTAATTACAGTAAAATGAGTTCATATTGGTAGGCTCCAATCCCATATGACCAGTGTCCTTATAAAAACAGGAGATTAAAACACAAAGAGAATGAAGGATGATGATGTGAGAGCACAGGGAGAAGGTGGCCATCTACAAACCATGAAGACTGACCTTCAAAGAAACCAAACTTGTTGACTCCTTAATCTTGAACTTATAGCCTCCAGAACTGTGAGAAAGTAAATCTCTGCTGTTTAAGCCACACAATTTATGGTATTTCGTTACAAAGGTCCTAGCAAACTAATATGTACATTAATGTAACAAAAATTAATTAATTACCTATTAGATTCAAGGTATCTTGTTTATTGTTAAAGGATGTGTTTATTGAGAATATATATTGATATTCTCCACCCTGTGAGCTCACCTCTATCCTGTGAGATAGATAGATAACATATTATCTACTATAAAAGAGGAAACTGTAGCATGGAGACATCCTTGAAAATTAGTTATACAACTGGTAAAGCAGCAGCAGCAGTGTTGAACTATAATTTTAACTGCCAAACATAAAAAGGACACAATATAAATACTACCTCCAATACATATGATATTTAAACAGTTAATGGATACCATGCATTTAACTTTATATAGTAGAATCATTTGTGTGGTTCATCTCTTAGTTTTAAGCATCACAGAAACAGAGTTCTCAAACATTTTAGGGTAAAAAATATAAAAAGTGATTAAATCTATTCTATGTAAGAGGCCTTTTACAACCTGGCAATGTGATGTATTGGCCTTTGGCTATAAAGTCATGTTTGTTTTAGCACAATTAACCTAGGTTTCACTTTTCAAGATGTGTTTACAATACAAAAATCTAATTTAAAGGAAATGACCTCACCATTTCATATTTCTGGAACAAGTTGTTTCATGAATCCCAACCTGTGTGTGAAGCCATTGGTATGTGTATTCTTTACTCCTTTCTAATTTTTCATTTGCAGTGGCATCCTTGTAGATAAATTCTTCTTCCTTACCTGGGGAAAAATATGGAAATTTTATTTGTTATTTAAAGAGATCAAATTTTGGCCAAGTAGTTCAGTCTAGGCAAACAATTTTATCAAAAGAAAGAAAGGGGAAAAAAAAAAGACTAATTCATGGGAGTCAGGTCATCTGAAAGAAAAATGTCAGTCACTTCAGTAATTTTCCTGCTTGAGTTTCAAACCCATCTATCTTAAAAAAAAAGAAAAGAAAAGAAAATGTTTCATTGTAGCCAACATTTTATAGGACTTGTTTTTTAGTTTTTACATGAAAAATACAAAGATCAAATTTGGTAGAGTACAATTCTAGTATGAAAAGAATATCTGTCCATTATGATGTTTTTTCAGGCTGATTTTAAAGTCAATTGTTCTTATATACTAACTATACGTACATAGAATTCATAAATTATATTGAGGGTATTTGAAACAGAGTTTTAATTTTGCATAAAATTCAGCTTGGTTTGTGTAAGCTAATGCAATATTTTAAGCTTGGAATATAAAAATATGAGGTTTAGGGAACCTGTGCTTATGCCATAGTAGCTATTTCAAAAAAGGAGTTGGGAAGCATAACAATGTAAATGGATATGGGAATATGCAAGAGGAGAAATTTATATAAGGTAAGAATACAAGGAAACAATGAAAATAGTAAAGGAAAAGAAAAAAGAAAATTAAAAATCCAACCTTTATATTCAAATATAACATTTATACATTTGTGTTTGTGTTTTTGTTCGTTTGTTTGTTTTAATCTGTGGATGTTACTACTACGTCAATGGTATACATTTCCGAACTACACCAAACACGTGCTGTTTTAGACCCTTCCTCCATAGACTTGATCTTTTTTTGAGCCATTACCATATTTAGGGACTTGTTAGCTTTGTAGTTTGATTGACAGTACACCAGAGAAAGGTACTTCTTAAAAACTAACTCCTGGTAATCAAGCTAACAAGAATTCTATAATTTAAAACCCAATATTTAAAATTTTATCTTATTAATTCACTGTAGATCTTTGCACACAGAAAGTCACCTTATATTTATTTGCAAGTTGTTTGGAAAACAAATGAAGCATGACGCAAGGCCAACCACAAATGCTTGATGCATGTGGCACACACACTCATACATACATTTGTCATTCTGTATGTTGAGGATGAAATACCTATCGTGTCTTTTTTCCCTAAAAGTTGCTGTTGAAATTGGTGAAATGACTCTCGTTTTCAATTCAAAAAGATAGGGTGGCCAGTTCTCAGGAAAGCTAAAAATCAAGGTGTTTATTTCTCTAAACTATGTGAACTTAGTGAAGTTAACTTGCTGTTGCTTCTCATGCCACCTTATATTTCTAAAAGGCCCTATCTCTTGCTTCCTGAGCTTAAGTCAACCCCTCCATGTTTGCTATATTGGAGGAGCAATGGCTTGCCATGAGAGAGCTGACCGTTGAATCCATGAGGAGACACCATTCTTGTAACTGACCATATAGGTATGTAGAAACTATACGGGAGACTCAAACAAAGGGAACTTTTGGCATTATCACTTCCAGTTACTGTACAGCATTAAGTCTTTTCTCCAGCAGAGTCCAAACCTTTTATCAGCCTTTCTTGGTTAACCAAACCAGATGTTGGGCCCATAAGGGCAGTGATAGAAAGTAGTGAGGACTCAGTGACCACTGATAATCAACTGAGCCTATAGCTAGAATCTTATCACTCTTGATATGTGGAGAATCTTTGTGTAACAATTGTACTTTTATTTTTTATTTTTATTTGCTTTTTTTTTAATTGTGCTTTTAGCTAAAATACAAAAAAAATGATCTGTGTCTTTCTGTTTTTTTAAATAATGACATATACTTGCAATAGTCACTTTTTAAAGTACTCATTTTGGAAGTTTTCCTCAGCTCTACAATAACACTCCATAAATCCTAAGTGGTTTTACATCAGACTTCAGCCAAAGTTCTAAACAACAGTCCTGAGTAAAGATGAGAGATTTCACTGTAAGGGCCCAATTCATATTAACCATTTTAACCCTAAGGCATAGATTGGTAGATTGGCGTGTGCTCAGTGTAAGAAACAGAACAAACATATTGGTGAAGTTGGCTGGATGTACTTGAAGATACTGCAATTCATATACTGAAGAAATTGATTTTGTTTTGGTTAAACTATTTCAGGATTACTCCTGTCACTGAGAAGAAGAAAAGACAATTAACTCTTTTAAACTTGCAGAGGAAGTTCTGTTTTTAGCATCTTGCATAAGAAGAATAATGGTGATATGGATAACTTAATGGATGCTTGTCATTAGTCAGGCTGCTCAGTAAAACCTTTCCGTTGTAGAAGAGGCACCGTTCTGCCTGCAGAAACTGAAACCTTTTACCTCCTCTCCTTTCCTACTTCTTTGGGTCTTGCTTCATTAATTTGAAGTCTTATTTCCTTTGTATTTTGTTTCATTACACTCTCCTTGTTTTTTCTCTGACTTTTTCTAAACCCCAGTGTCCTTCAAGGGCTCCTCTGCCCTTGCCATCCCTTCCAATCTCAGGATTCTTCTTGGGTTTGATCTTGGCCCCATTTTTTTTTTTCCTTAGGCCATAATTTTCCTGTATGAGGATATTCATCCAAGTTCTTCAATCATTTTCATGATCTCCTTTTGAAACACGTATCCATCCAAAGCTTTGCCATTTAGACATTGCACAGATAATTTAAACTGAGTATGTAAAAAAGCTGAACTCATGTATTATCCCACTTTTTCCAAATTCCCCAAATGGTACCACCATTGTCAATGTATAAATCAGAGACCAGAGTCGTACTGAACCAGCATTCTTCCTCAACCTACAGCTGAATATTTTACCTCTTAAATTCTTTTCAATCTGTCAAATTTCCTGGATTCCTGTTGCTACTATTTTGTTTCAGGCTACCATCATTTCTTCTGAATTACTCTAACAGCCTTTTCACTGGTCTTTTGTTTGTTTGTTTGTTTTGGTCTTGCTCCCATGTACCTATCTCCATACTGCAAATGGCCGTGCTAAAGCATAAATCTAATTTTGCTGCTTCATAGGTTAAACTCCTGATTCTCCATTGCCCTTGGATTAAGTTCATTTTTTAATTTTTATTTTTTGCATGGCATACAAGCCATGCATATACCTTCAGACACATGTTAGATTCTTGCCTCAATCACTCAAAAATATTATAATTACTCAAAATGGTTTCTTTTGCCTATAGACCTATGCTTCAGATTACCCACTTTGCCAATGTTGTTTTTGATTTGTCTTCAGGTCTCAGTTTGGAAATTATATTCTTTGGGGTAAGTCCTTGATCTGTCAGCACTATATTTCCTTTTCAAGTTAACTTGGAAATGTCCTCCAAAGGTTCCTATAAAGACTCCATGATAGCATTTATTATGTTATATTTTCCTTTCCTATTCATGTGTCTGTTTTTCCTACTATATATAAACTCTTTAAGGGGTACATAGTAGGATAGTGCTCAATAAATACCTGTGAAATGAATAATTGTCACAGTTGATTAATGTTCTATAAGTGACCTGAGAAGTGTTGAGCTGGGATTTAGATTTTTAGCATGTAGATAAACCTGTGCATTGTGGAGGATAACACATTCCTATATATAATTAACTTAATCATTACAGTAGAAACTTCAGCCCCAAAAATCATAATTAGCTTGGGATAAAAACTGCCAATGAAAGGTGGCAAATTAAAAAGCAAACAAACAAAAACTACTCCATCATATAAGGTTACTTTATAAAATGTCCACAGTGTATGCAGTCCTAGAGGAAATCAGTTCAGCTTTAAAAAGCTCACTAAAATAAATGAAGTCTCTTTTGAAATTAATGGAAATATTATTCTTTTCTTCATGAAAAAAATAAGTGTTCATTAAACCCATATGCTTCAAATAAATGTTTTCTAAATTTTCAGTATATCATAATATCCTACACACAGGGAGATTAAGATTCAATTATCATTTGGGACACACAAAAAAAGATAATTATTTATATTTTAAATACATATGGCAACCTTCCCATGACTATTTTCTTTTCTCCTAATGGCCTTTCTTAGTAATATAATAAAAAAAATATTCTTGGTTTCATGGATAGAGATGAGTTCATCTCTTTACGAAAAGCTTTTGGAGGACATAGTTACATCATGAGCAAAATGCTACATACAATGCAACTATTTTTGGTAACTTTGATAAATGGCTGATTCTATGTATCTCATGCTGGAAACACTAAAAATATGTTTCCATTATAAAGTATAAGTGGTCTGTACATGTTTATTAAAAGAAGTTATTGCATCATACCTCATGAATAAAGCACAAATAAAATTGGAGTTTGGCACTAACAGAATTTTAAATTCATTAACATCTGTATAAATACTTGTTGATAGGCTGTTTATGGCTTCTTCCTTAACCAATCCAATCTGTTGTTGGAAAGTTGATGGCATTGGCATGAAACCAGTAACTCTAAGAGCCATTTGTGTGTGACAAGCAACATTCCTATTCTTTTATGATATATTTAAATAAATATGTAATTGATCACTAAGGAAAATTATTTCATGAATAAAGAAGAGGATTGTTGTTGCAAAACTTTAAAAACAGAAATTTTGGGAATAGAGCCAAATTTGTATGTAAGGGTCAAAGGCTAACTGCAGCACTAATCACTCCTTTACATATTTCACTATATTTTATGGCAGGGAGGTTAAAAAAAAAAGTACGAGAATGAAAAATACTTGCTAGTTTCTGACATTTAAATTAATTCTCAAAATTTGTCTGTCTGGGGGTTGGCTGATACGTAAAGTATATGAACGATCTTTATGAGAAAGCAAAGGAAAGTTAGTTACTAAATTATCTTTTAAAATATATAGATTTTGCAGATGCAATTTTCAATATTATAGAAATGCTATATTTAAGTGAATCCCTCTGAAATAACAGAAACATTCACAAAGTGGATGTAGTTGTGCTTATTAACCATTTATAATAGGTCTTCTGTATTCAACTAATATATATTTCTACCAGAAAGGAGATGTTTTGCCATTTATATGTTCAGTTGAATATAATCTCATTAATATCTTTATAGTGGAGTATCAAATATTACAAAACTAATAGTCCTTCATTTTCTTCTGTGAGAGCAATATAAAGTTATATAGTCATATGTATAGTCACATTAATGTGTAATTTGTCCCCATGTTTGCTGTTAACTAGGGCTGGGACTAGGGTAAGTCAAGTGGGGCAAATGAAATACCTCAGGCACAAAATTTAACGGGGTAACAAAAATCTCAGGAATCAAGGTTAAAAATATTTTCATGTAATATTTTAAATAAAAATTAATGGAAAAATCCCTGATAAACAAAAAAGCTTTAAATGACAGGATCAGCAACAGTGCTGTGCCAAGCTGTATTGGAACCTGAGGTAAAAGGAAAAATAAGTACTCATCCTTCATTGTCATGGCTTTGGCAGATTTACCCATTTCTAAGTAATATTAAGTGTTAACAGGATGTTTTTAGAACTACCCGGTAGCCATTGTCTAAGACTGCTTTCTGTGTTTCCTATGAATCTGGCACACCACTTAATTTTTCATTAGAAGAGGTTCTGGAATTGTGACATTTGAGAAATTGATTATAGAATAAATTAATTCAGTCTATATTGGAGAGGCTACACCTTAGTGATCTATCTGCTAGCATCTATCTTGCATGTTATAAGTTGGCTTTTTCACCTACTAACTGTGTGATGTTGGGCAAATTATCTACCTTCTCTCTTCCTCAGTTTTTTCCTCTTAAAATATATATAATAATATAAAATAACTGGATACATATCATGCCTAACATATAGTAAGGATTTAATTACTGTAGCCATTTTGCTCTTTTTACCCCTAAGTTAAAGGCTATTATGCACAGTCTTAGTGCTACCTCAGTTGCCAAGGGCCAAGACTTAGCTTTGTAGGAGGTAAGACTATCTGTAGGAGTCTTCAAATCCAGGCCAAACTAAGTTCCAGGGGGTCACTGGAAAGATTCCAGGATTAACCACAAAACTAGAAAGAACAATTTTCTGGGGGAGTCCAGTGAGTCCTCCTTACCAGAATTCTAAACCTTGTAACAGGTATTTTTCAATGTATTTTATTTCATAATATATGAGGATTTTAGTGTGTCTCTTAAAAAAAAGTTAATTTCCAGAAGATAACAAGGGTACACAGTCCTAATTGATTTCAAGTTATTTCAAATAATTTTTAGCAATTGCTCAGTAATAACCATGAAGGAGGTTGCATTGACATGATTCTCTCCTGTTTCACTCTCTCAATTTAATTACTGTTGGAAAATATCCCCCTATCCAATCTAGACTCCCTCAGGGAGTGTTAATATAGTAGGTCATCCAAACTAGGGTCCACCCAACGGAATAAAGGAGAGGCTGATGATATAAGTAGGTTGGCCCTCAAAATATCATGGCCATAGGGCCACATAAATATTACTTCCACCTGTTTTTTGTTTGTTTGTTTGTATAGTTGGACTTCAGATTCTTGCTGTATCTAAAGCTTCTACTCTGGTAAAAAGACATCTCTAATTCTACTCATTTATGTATATATCTTAATTGAGGGCCAAGTACATGATTAATTTCCTTTACTAGTTTTACTTCAAAAGAAGCCAGTAAATAGTTTTATATTGATACACTAATGATAGAGACTTGATGGACCCAATTAAACATTTTTATATCATTATAATCACTGCTTTTTTATAGCTACAAAACAGAAATACTCATAGTACGCATGTTAATACATTCATAATGCATTTCTCATTGACTATTAGTTTTCTGCATGTGATGATTTTTCTACTTGTCAAAAAGCATACAGATATGCTTCCATTACAGAGCTAACATCACATAAAATATTGAATATATATTAAAATATTGCTTGCATTATAAAAACCAATAAGTAAATATAAGTAAAAATAATTTTCTTTCACAGTTTGAATGAAAAACATATTAGAGACTAATAAACCAGGTCCCAAACTTATTGCTTTCCATAGGCTATAATTTAAACAAATATCTCCATACACTGAAAATTTAAGAGTTTTCTAAGTGTATACTTTATTGATGCAAAATTTTTTCTTTCATCATATTTTGTTTAGAAAGATAGATTTTTATTTTAGCTAGCAGAAGTTCATTCGTAAATGAATAAGGGCCTCTATTCACTGATTTCACTTTTAATTGAAAAGATAGGTGAAAGTATTATTGATCTACTTACATTGTAGTCAGGAAAAAAGTCAAGATAGGCATTACAAGTGTTCCCTACAAAATTAATTTTTGGCTTTAAGCTACTTATATAAATATTGATATGTGGAAGCTCTTTTCTGAAGAGAAATTGGGGGTGGGGTTTGAAGCTGGAAGGGACTTCAATTGATCAAGTCACTTTGTGTATCATAGACATATTATGTAGACATAGATACACTTTGTGTATCATAGACATAGACCATTAGGAAGGAAAGCAAAATATGGAGCACTTCATGAATTTGCGTGTCATCTTGTGTAGGCCATGCTAATCTTCTCTATGTCATGCCAATTTTAGTATATGTGCTGCCATGTGGGCACGGAAAGCTCCTTTTAATCATTTTTATTTTTTTGTGATATATACAATGTGCAGAAAGTATGGCTTTAGCAGGTGTTTATAATTTAAAGGTGTATAAGTAATTATACATACATAAATATTATATAAATTACATTTTATATAAACTATTTTATATAAAATTTATATTTTACATATATTTTATTTTATTTTATTTTATTTTAAATTATAAAATTTATATTTTACATATATTTTATTTATATATTTATATTTGTATAAATATATAATATAAAAATATGGACACAAAAATATATATAAACATAAATATATATATATTTAATATATATATATTTATATATATTATATATATTATATTATATATATTTATACATATATTTATATATAATATATATATAAATATACATAAAATATATATAGTTTATATAAAATTATATACTTTAATATATATTAAAATTATTCTATAAATAAAAATATAAATACATATTCCATGTGACCTCCGATCATTTAAAAAAAATAGAACACTGCTTACATACAAGAAGTCTTGCTCAAAAGTCTCTTCTCTTAGGGTAACACCACTATGCTAAAGTTTATAACCTTGACTTTCTTGATTTCCTTAAAATTTTCACTACCTATGTACAAGCATTATAGTATAGCTTTGCTTGCAACAATTCTGTAGGTATTCTTTTGTGTTTCTTTGCTCAATATTGTTTATGAGATTCATCTGTGTTGCTGTGTATAGGTGCAATTCATTACTTTTCAGTGTCATACTGTTTTCTACTGTATGGATGTATTAGAGTTTATCCATTCCATTGTTGTTAGACACATGGGCTATTTCCAGTTTGGGTTATTAAGAAAAATACTGCCCTATCCTTGTACAAATTCCTATAGGGCAAGCATCTAAGAATGTATTCAAAGGACTGTATGAAATGGATATCTTCAAGTCAACCACATGTAACATTGTTTTCCAAATGGTTGTACTAAATTATACTTCAATTAGCAAAATATAAGTCCTATTGGTTATGTGTTTTCCAAATCTTATTTTTGTTAGGATTTTTTTTTAAACTTTGCAGATTTAATTTGTATTTCTCTGCTACAAAATGAGATTAAACACCTTTTTATATGTTCACAAGTTATTTGGATTTCTTCTTTTGTGAAAAATATGTTAAGGCTTATTTATTTTTTTCTATTAGGCTATTTAAATTTTAATGACTTTTAGGAATTATACACTCTGGATATTATACATTCTGGACCTTTGTTGATTATATGTGTGGCAAATGCCTTCTCCATCTCTGTGGGTTACTGTTTCACTACTATTATGACATTTTGGCTTTATAGAGATTCTTAATTTTAATGTAAATATATTTATCAAGATGACCAGTACTTTTGCATATTGTTAAAGAAATAATTCCATATCCAATGTTATATTCTTCCACATTGTCTTCTGTTAAGTTTTATAATTTTGCTTCTTATATTTAGTTCTTTAAGGTGGGCATAATTAATTTTTTTTTAATGTTTATTTACTTTTGAGACAGAGAGAGGGAGGCACAGAATCCAAAGCAGGCTCCAGGCTCTGAGCTGTCAGCACAGAGCCTGATGCGGGCTCGAACTCACCGACCATGAGATCATGACCTGACCTGAAGTCGGACGCTTAACCATTGGAGCCACCCAGGCACCCCAATTCATTTTTAATATAGATAATTTATTAAGATTTATTGGAAAGTCTATCTATTCCTCACTGACTTAGAATGCAATTTGTCTTATAATATCAATTAAGCATATATGCAGGGGTCTCCATCAGTTATTATTTTCTGTACTATTTTACTCTACCCTGTCCTACCCTATCCTAGAATTACCATCTCATCCTACCTCATCTCATCCCATCCATACCGTACCACCCATACCATGCAATACTATTTGCTTCAGCTCTATAATAAGAGCTTATTAATAATAAGTTATGGTGTTTGGCAAGGCCTCTCGATTTAGTCATCTTTGTTGAATGTGTTTTGGCTACTTGAGGATTTTGACTTTCTATACATTTTTAGATTCTGCTTGTCAATGTCCATAAATACCTCTTGGGATTTAATTGAGAGAGCATAGTATCCACTGTTAATTTGGGGAGAATTTAAATCTTTGAAATTGAGTCTTTCTTTTTTTTTTTTAAGTTTTTTTTTCAACGTTTATTTATTTTTGGGACAGAGAGAGACAGAGCATGAACGGGCGAGGGGCAGAGAGAGAGGGAGACACAGAATCGGAAACAGGCTCCAGGCTCTGAGCCATCAGCCCAGAGCCCAATGCGGGGCTCGAACTCACGGACCGCGAGATCGTGACCTGGCTGAAGTCGGACGCTTAACCGACTGCGCCACCCAGGCGCCCCTGAAATTGAGTCTTTCAATTCATAGATTTACTTATAGTTTTTCTTTAACATTTTTTGATACAGTTCTACAATTTCCCTGGTAAGGTCTTGTACCTCTTTTGTGAGACACATTCTTTGGCACATGATTTAAAAAATACTATCACAGTTTGAATTTTTTTTCCATTCTGGTTGCTTGCCTAGAATGTTAGGTTTAATATTAGAGTTAAGGTCAGTCTGGGTATTATATTTTTCTACGAATTGTTCACTTTCTCCAAATTTTCAAATATACTGCCATATGGTTGTTCACAATATTCCCTTACTACTGTTTTAGTTTGTATCATTTGTCATCCATCCCAGTTTTCCTTCTTGATATGGTTGTTTGTGCTTTCTCTTTCATTTTCATAATGAGACTTGCCAGGGGTTAATCAAATTCTTTCAAAAAATGTATCTTTATCGATTGTTTTACTTTTAAAAATTTTATTAACTATTGCTCTTATACTGCAATACATAGATTTTTTTATTGTTAAGTTACTTTTTAATATTTATGATTTTTTGACTCATGAATTTTTCAGATGCTTCTTAATTTTCAAGAAAATAAATACTATCTGGTTATCTTATTATGGTTCATTTATGGTTTATTACATTTTATTCAGAAAACACTGCACATGATTTCAATCCTTAAGAAATTTCTGAGACCTAATTTCAGGTCAGTATAAGTTAAAGTTTTGTAAATTTCCTGTATGTGTATGAGGGTAATGTACATTCTCCAGTTGTTGAGTATTTTATATATGTCCTTTAAGCAAATGCTATTAAATTGGTTTATCAAACCATGTCCTTACTGATTTTTTGAGTGCTTGTTCTATAAATTGCTAAAAAAGATATAATAAAATTCTCCCAATATAGTTTAGAATTTTTGACCTCTCTTTGCTACTTCCTTAATATTTGCCTTATATTATTTAAAAATTAATTAATAACATTCATTTTTTAGATCACTTTTAGGTTTAAAACAAAATTTGAAGGTAGAGACATTTTTCCATACACTCCCTTCCCTTACATGTTCAAAGCTTCCCCCATTACCAACATGCTGCCACTCCCCACCACAGTGGTACATTTGTTACAATCTATGAACCTACACTGAAACATCATAGTCACCCAAGGTCCACAGTTTACATTAGGGTGCACTCTTGATGCTGTACTTTCTATGGATTTGGACAAATGTATAATGACTTTTATCCACCATGACGGTATCATGCAGAGTAGTTTTTCACTGCTCTAGAAATCCTCTATGCTCTGCCTCTTTACTCCTTCTCCCCAGTCCCAGCCCCTAGCAATACTGATTTTTTTACTATCTCCATAAGTTTTGCCTTCTCCAGAATGTCACATACTTGGAATCATACATAGTCTTTTCAGGCTGGCTTCTTTCGCTTATGCATTTAATGTTCTTCCATGTCTTTTCATGGCTTGGTAGCTCATCTGCTTTCATTGTTGAATAATATTCCATTGTCTGACGTGCTACAGTTTATCCATTTATCTACTGAAGGATGTCTTGGTTGTTTTCAAATTTTGGCAATTTCAATAAAGCTGCTATAAACATCTGTGTGAAGATTTTTGTTTGGACATAAGTTTTCAACTCATTTGGATAAATACCAAAGACTGAGATTGCTGGATCCTCCAGTAAGAATATTTTTAGTCTTATAAGAAATTCCAAACTGTCTTCCAAAGTGGCTGAACGATTTTGCACTCCTATCATCAATAAATGAGAGTTCTATTGCTCCATACCTTGTCGAAATTTGGTGTTGTCATAATTCTGAATTTTGGCCATTCTAACAGGTGTGTAGTGGTATCTTGTTGTAATTTGTATCTCCTTGAAGACATAGGATGTGGTATGTATTTTCATATACTTATTTGCCATCTGTATATCTCTGTTGAAATGTCTGTTAAGGTCATTGGCTCATTTTTTAGAAATTGGGTTGTTTGTTTTCTTCTTATTGAGATGTAAGAGTTCTTTGTATATTTTGGATAGTAGTCATTTATTAGATAAATGTTCTGCAATTCTTTTTCCTCATCTGTGGCTTCTCTTCTAGTTCTCTTGACATTGTCTTCAGCAGAAAACAGGTTTTTGATTTTATTGAAGTCCAGCGTATCAAATTATTTATTTTATGCATTGCACCACTGGTGTTGCTTCTAAAAAGTCATAGCTATGACCAAAGTCATCTAGATATAGATCTTCTCCTATGTTATCTTATAGGAGTCTTAAGAGTTTTGCATTTTACATTTAGCTCTGTGATCTATTTTGAGTTAATATTTGTGAGTGGTATAGGTCTATGTCTAGATATTTTTTTTATGTGGATGTCATCTTCTTCTAGCACCATTTGTTGACAAGACAGTCTTTGCTCTTTTGTCAAAGATCGACTGAACATATTTGTATGGGCCTATTTCTGGGCTGTCTAAATTCTGCTCCATTGATCTATTTGTTTATTCTTTTGCCAATACCACACTGTGTTGGTTACTGTAGCTTTATAGCAAATCTTGAAAACAAGTATTGTCAGTCCTCCAAATTTGTTCTCCTTTAATATTGTGTTGGCTATTCTGAGTCTTTTACCTTCTCATATACATTTTAGAATCAGTTTGTTAATATCCACAAAATGATTTTCTGGGATTTCACTGAGTCTACAGATCAAATTAAGAGGAACTGAAATCTTGCCAATATTGAGTTCTTCTATGCATGTGCATAGGGTATTTAGCAATTTATTGAGGTCTTTGATTTATTTCATCAAAGTTTTGTAGCTTTTCTCATATAGATCTTATACATATTTTGTATATTTACACCTAACATTTAACTTGGGGGGCCAATGTAGACGGTATTGTGTTTTTAACTTCAAATTTCACTTGTTCATTGCTAGTACATAGGAAAGTGATTGACTATTGTATCTTACATCCTGAAACTTTGCTATAATTGTTTATTAGTTCCAGAAGTTTTCTTATGCTTTCAAATTTTCTATATAGATGATCATGTTGCTGCAAACAAAAACATTTCATTCTTTCTTCCCACTCTGTATACCTTTTATTTCCTTTTCTTTTCTATTGCATTAGTTAGCACTTCCAGTACAAGGTTGAAAAGAAGTGGTTACAGGCAACATCCTTGTCTTGTACTTGATTTTAGTGGGAAAGCTTTGACTTTCTCACCATTAAGTGTGATGTTAGCTATAGGTTTGTTTGTAGACATTTTTTACCAATTTGAAGAAGCTCCCCTCTATTCCTAGTTTATTGAATTTTATCAGGAATGGTGGGTTTTGTGAAATGTGTTTTGGCTTCTACAGGTATCATGTGATTTTTCTTTTTTAGCCTGTTGATGTGATGGACACATTGATTTTTCAATGTTTAACTGGCTTTGCATACATGGGATAAATCCCAAAATAGTGTGTATAATTCTCATTATAAATTGTTGGATTTGATTCACTAATATTTTGTTGAGAATTTTCTGTATCACGTTCATGAAAGATATTGGTCGGTAGTTTTCTTGTAAAGTCTTTGTCTGTCTTTGGGATTAGGGTAATTCTGGCCTTAAAGAATGAATTAGAAGGTATCCTTTCTGCTTTTATCCTTTAAAAGAAATTGTAGTAAATTTGTATAATTTCTTCCTTAAATGTTTGATAGAATTCACCAGGAACCCCTCTGGGCCTGGCACTTTCCATTTTGGAAAGTGATTAATTTTTTATTTAATTTATTCAAGAGATATAGGCTTATTCAGCTTGTCCATTTATTATTATGTAAGTTTTGGCAAATTGTGTTCCAAAGAATTGATCTATTTCATCTAGGTTATTATAGTTATGGGCATGGAGTTATTCATAGCATACCTTTATTTTTCTTTTACTGTCCATGGAATTAGAGTGATGTCCCCTCTATCATTTCTGATATTAGTAATTTGTGTCCTCTCTTTTTTTCTTTCTAGTTAGCCTGGCTAGAGGCTTATTAATCCTGTTGATCTTTTTTAAAATTTTTTTTTTTTTAACGTTTATTTATTTTTTGGGACAGAGAGAGACAGAGCATGAACGGGGGAGGGGCAGAGAGAGAGGGAGACACAGAATCAGAAACAGGCTCCAGGCTCTGAGCCATCAGCCCAGAGCCCGACGCGGGGCTCGAACTCACGGACCATGAGATTGTGACCTGGCTGAAGTCGGACGCTTAACCGACTGCGCCACCCAGGCGCCCCCTGTTGATCTTTTTAAAGGACCCGCTTCTGGTTTCATTGATATTATCTATTGATTTCCTGTTTACAATTTTATTGATTTCTTCTCTAATTCCTTTTTTTTTCTGCTGCTTACTTTTAATTTGCTTTACTTTTCCAAGTTGCCTAAGATAGAAATTTAGATTATTGACTTCAGATCTTTTTTTAAATGTTTATTTATTTATTTTGAGAGAGAGAGGAAGGGGCAGAGAGGAAGAGAGAGAATCTGAAGCAGGCTCCTTGCTGTCAGTGCAGAGCCCAATGTGAAGCTCGATCTCACGAACTGTGAGATCATGACCTGAGACAAAATCCAGAGTTGGATGCGTAACCAACTGAGCCACCCAGGCACCCCTCTTATTTTCTAATATATGCACTTTGCTATAAATTTCCTTCTAAGCACTGCTTTTGCTGCATCCCACACATTTTATAATAAGTGGTGTCTTCATTTCACTTTCATTGAATTTAAAAGTTCCATTAAGTTCCAAATATTTTTAAATTTTTCTTAGTTTAGTGATTTTACTTCTGCAAAAATTAGTCAAAGGATTCATAAAATAAAAGAATGTAAAATAAGACACTACATACCTAAAATATGGGTAGGGAAAGGTGGGAAGAATGGGTTTAAACTTAAGCAATTTTCAACTTTATATAAATATGCAGAAGATGTTATATGCAAACCTAATGGTAACCACAAACCAAAAACCAGTAATAGATATGCAAAGAATAAAGAGAGAGAAATCTAAGTATATCACTAAAGAAAGCCACAAACCATGAAAAAGAACAAGAGAAGAAAGAATCAGAGAAAACCTACAGAAACAATTACAAAGGAGTAACAAATGTCAATAAATACATATCTATCAATAATGGCTTTGAATATAAATGGACTAAATGCTTTTTTTGGAAGAAAAAAAAAGACCCATCTATATGCTGCCTACAAGAGACTCATTCAGACTGAAAGACACCTGCAGATTGAAAGTGAGGGGATGGAGAAACATTTATCATGCAAATGGATGCCAAAATAAAGCCAGGGTAGCAGTACTTATATTGGACAAAATTGACTTCAAAACAAAGAATGTAACAAGGGTCAAAGAAGGACACTATATAATAATAAAGGGAGCAATCTAACAAGAGGATATAACAATTATAAATATTTATGCACCCACCGTGAAAGCACCCAAATACATAGAACAGTTAATAACAAACATAAAAGAAATACTTGATAGTAATACAATAATACCAGGGGACTTAAACATCTCACTTACATCAATGGACAGATCATCCAAACAGAAAATTAACAAGGAAACTATGGCTTTTAATGACACACTGGACCAGATGGATTTAACAGATACATTCAGAACATTCCATTCTAAAACAGCAGGATAGACATTCTTTTCAAGTACACATGGAACATTCTGCACACCAGATCACACATTAGGCCACAAAACAAGGCTTGACAAATTAAAAAAAAAAAAAATCAAAGTCATAGCATGTATCTTTCCTGACTTCAATGATATGACATTAGACATCAACCAAAAGAAAAATCTGGAAAGGCCACAGATACATGGAGGTTAAACAACATGCTTCTAAACAATGAATAGGTCAACCAAGGAATCAAAGAAGAAATCCCAAATTACATGAAAACAAATGAAAATGAAAACACAAGGGGCCAAAATCTTTGGGATGCAGCAAAAGGGGTTCTAAGAGGAAAGTTTATAGCAATACAGGCTTACTTCAAGAAGCAAGTAAAATTTCAAATAAAGACCTAACTTTACACACCTAAAAGAAGTAGAAAAAGAAGAACAAACAAAACCGAAATCCAGCAAAAGGAAGCAAATAATAAAGATTAGAACAGAAATAAGTGATATAGCAACTTAAAAAAAAATAGAACAGTTCAATGAAACCAGGAGCTGATTCCTCTAGCCAGACTTATGGAGACAGAGAGAGAGAGAGAGAGAGAGAGAGAGACAGAGAGAGAGAACCCAAATAAAATTACCAGTTAATGAGAAGAAATAGCAACCAACATCACAGAAATACAAATAGTTGTAACAGAATATTATAAAAACCTATAGGTCAACAGATTGGAAAACCTAGAAGAAATAAATTCCTAGAAACATATAAACTACCAGTTACGAGCAATGAAATTGAGTTAGTAATCAAAAAACTCCCAACAAACAAAAGTCCAGGACCAGATCAATTCACAGGCAAATTCTACCAAATATTTTATTTTATTTTTTTTTCAACATTTTTTATTTATTTTTGGTACAGAGAGAGACAGAGCATGAATGGGGGGAGGGGCAGAGAGAGAGGGAGACACAGAATCGGAAACAGGCTCCAGGCTCTGAGCCATCAGTCCAGAGCCTGACGCGGGGCTTGAACTCACGGACCGCGAGATCGTGACCTGGCTGAAGTCAGACGCTTAACCGACTGCGCCACCCAGGCGCCCCTACCAAATATTTTAAAAAGAGTTAATACTTACTCTTCTCAAACTGTTCCAAAAATGGAAGAGGAAAGAAAACTTCCAAATTCATTCTATGAAGCCAGTATCATCCCGTTACCAAAACCAAATAAGGACACAACAACAACAAAAAGAGTACTACAGATCATTATCTCCCATGAATATAGATACAAAAATGTTCAACAAAATATTAGCAAACCAAACCCAACAACATATTAAAAAATCATACATCATGATCAAGTAGGATTTATTCTCAAGATGCTAGTGGTGGTTCAATATTCACAAATCACTCAACGTGGTATGTCACATCAATGAATAAAACCATACAATCACACTTTGTTATTTTATTTGTTTACTAGGGACAGAAAACTTTATAGTTAGTTTTAGAACTAATGATGAGATTAGACATTAATCTTTGCAGTAAACACACACCTTACTTACAGCTTTCTAAATCCCATAGTCAGCAGTTGCAGGATAAGTTAAATCTATAAAAAATCATTTACTCAATATCAGCTACTAGAAGAAGTATAGTTTCTTAAAATAATTCAGTTCTATATGTTATATTAATAATTCACAAATAAATACTGATTTTAGGAATAGTCAAGTGTGAATGTGATTTGATATAAACCACAGCTATGAAATTTTGCTTTACTAATGGATATGTCCTGCCCCAGAAATACTTGGTAAAATAAAATTCTGCAAATCAAGCATTTTTCTATTCACATCAGTTTTTGGTCAGAAGCAAGGTATAAATAAAGTCATAGTCCTAAATTAATAAGATTTTTGTTATATTGTTATCTCAGAGTTTGCATCATTTCCTCTGAAATGTCTTTATTACCTGTAGTTTCTAGCATTTCTAATTTCTCTCCTACAACAGAAATTTATAGACCAACATTTAGTGGACAGCCTCTGAGTTAACTCCTAGAACCTCCTTTTTGGGTTTCTCCCCTTCCCCCATTCACACACTGTATAGAGCACCCCCAGTGGGTATGTTTACTAAAGAGTCATAGCTGATGGGACTGAGTAATATTACATTGTGTATGTATATACCACTCCTTCTTTATACATTCATCTACCAGTGGACACTTGGGTTACTTTCATATCTTGGGTACTGTAAATAATGCTACAATAAATATCAGGTTGCATATATTAAAAAAAGCCATGTGATAATTTCAACAGAGACAGTAAATAATTTGACAAAGTACATTCATTCATTCATTCATAATAAAAACCCTCTGCAAAGTAGGTCTAGAGGGAACATATCTCAACATAATAAAGGCCTTATATGAAAAACCCACAGCCAACATCATACACAATAGGTGAAAACTGAGAGCTATTCCCCCAAGGTCAGGAACAAGACAAGGATGTCCACTCTCACTCACCATTTTTACTCAACATAGTGCTGGGAGTCCAAGCCACAGAAATTAGACAATATACAGAAGGAAAACTCTCACTATATATAGATGACATGATACTATATACAGAAAACCCTAAAGACTCCACCAATAACTACTAGAACTGATCAATGAATTCCGTAAAGTTGTAGGATACAAAATCAACACATGGAAACCTGCTGCATTCCTATACACCAATAATGAAGTAGCAGGAAATGAAATTAAGAAAACAATACCATTTACAAGTGCATCAAAACAACAAAATATCTAGGAGTAAACTTAATCAAAAGGTCAAAGACCTTTACTCTGAAAATTATAAAATGCTGATGAAAGAAATTCAAGATGACTGAAATAGAAAGACATTTCATGCTCATGGAATGGAAGAACAGATATTGTTAAAATGTCTATAATACCCAAAGAAATCTACACATTTAATGCAATCAAATACCAACAGTGTTTTTCACAGGGCTAGAAAAAACAATCTTAAAATTGTATGTAACCACAAAAGACCTCAAATAGCCAAAGCAATCTTGAAAATGAAAAAAAAAAAAAAACTGGAGGCATCACAATTCCAAACTTAAAGTTGTATTACAAAGCATAAATAATTAAAACAGTATGGTACTGGCACAAAAATAGACACATAGATCAATAGAACAGAAAAGAGATCCCAGAAATAAACCTACAATTATATGGTCAATTAATCTTCAGTGGAGGAGGAATGAATATACAATGGTAAAAAGACAGTTTCTTCAACAAATGGTGCTGGGAAAACTAGACAGCCACATGCAAAAGAATGAAACTGGACCACTTTCTTCCACAATACATAAAATAAACTCAAAATAGATTAAGGGGTTAAATAAGAGACCTGAAAGCATAAAAACTTTTAAGTGAGCACAGGCAGTCAGCCACTGCAACATTTTTCTAGATATGTTTCCTGAGGCAAGGGAAATAAAACAAAAATAAACTATTGGATTCACATCAAAACAGTTTCTGCACATTGAAGGAAACAATCAACAAAACCAAAAAGCAACCTACTAAATGGGAGATGAGCTTTGCAACTGACATATTTGATAAAGCATTAGTATCAAAAATGTATAAAGAACTGATACAACTCAATACCCAAAACCTAAATAATCCAATTAAAAAATGGACAGAAGACATGAACTGACATTTCCTTGAAGAAGACCTACAAATGGCCAACAGATACATGAAAAGATGCTCAACATCACTCCTCATTAGGGAAACACAAATAAAAACTACAATGAGATATCAACTCATACCTGTTAGAATGGCTAAAATCAACAATACAAGAAACAAGAAGTGCTGGCAAGAAGGTGGAGAAAAAGGAATCCTCTTGCACTGTTGGTGGGAATGCAAATTGGTGCAGCCACAATGGAAAACATAAGGAGGTTCTTCAAAAAATTAAAAATAGAACTACATATGATCCAGGAACCACACTACTGGGGATATACTCCCAAAATACAAAAACCCTAATTCAAAGGGATACATGCACCCCTATGTTTAATGCCATATTATTTACAATAGCCAAATATGGAAGTAGTCCAAGTGTCCATCAATAGATGAATGGATAAAGCAAATGTGGTACACACATAAAGTGGAATATTATTCAGCTATAGAAAAGAATGAAATCTTGCCATTTGCAATGACATGGATAGAGTTAGAGAGTATAAGGCCACGCCATATAAGTCAGTCAGAGGAGGACAAATACAAATGCTCTCACTCATATACGTAAGTTAAGGAACAAAACAAATGAGCAAAGGAAAAAAGAAAGAGAGAGACAAACCAAGAAACGGACTTTTTTTTTTTTTTAAGTTTAGTTATTTTGAGAGAGTGAGCAGGGGAAGGGCAGAGAAAGAGGGAGGAAGAGAGAATCCCATGCAGGCTCCATGTTCAGCACAGAGCCTGATAGGGGGCTCTATCTCATGACTGTGAGATCATGACCTGAGGCGAAATCAATAGACGCTTAACTGACTGAGCCACCCAGGTGCCCCAAGAAATAAACTCTTAACTGTGGAGAACAAACTTATGGTTACCAGAGGGGCGGCCGCGCCCCCCCCCCCCCCCCCAAAAGGGAAATAATGGGTGGGGATTAAAAAATACACTTATCATGATGAGAAAAAGCATAAAATCAAGTGAAAAAAGTAAGTAAAAATACAAAATTGTGCCTTGAAAACAAATAAAAACAAATACAATATTTAAACAAAAAAATGTCTGTAGTTCTTATTCTGGTGAATTTCAGCTTGACAGTAACTTCCATTCATGCAACTTACAGATCACTGAGATATTCTACCTCTTCTGCCTTCTATTGTTTTTAAGACATCAGCTGTTAGTCTAACTGCAACTTCATTGGTAATGAGTCTCCTTTTTTTCTCAGTAAGATTTTTGTTTTCTGATGTATAAAGTTTTTCTTTGATGAGTAGCTCTGGATTTTGGGGACAAAAAATTATCCTGCTTATAATTCAATTTCTTGAAACTGTTGATGATGCCTTTCATCTAGCTCACAAAAATTTTCAGTCATTATCTTACTGGATATTCCCATTGCCTTATTCCATTTAGACATAATTAAACCTTCCCTAACTTTTTCCATATATTTTTATTTCCTAATTTTTTCATCTATTGGCTTATCTTCACTAGATTCTAGATAATGTTTTCTCACATATTTCCAAGTTCATTATTTCTTCAACTTTGTCTGATCTGCAGGTAAACCTATATTATAGGTTTTAATTTAAATTATTTTATTTTTCATTTTAAAGTTTATATTCAGTTTTCTCTAATCTACTGTCTCTTGCTGATATTTCCAAAATATATATATATTTTTTAATTTTTTTTTCAACGTTTATTTATTTTTGGGACAGAGAGAGACAGAGCATGAACAGGGGAGGGGCAGAGAGAGAGGGAGACACAGAATCGGAAACAGGCTCCAGGCTCCGAGCCATCAGCCCAGAGCCTGACGCGGGGCTCGAAGTCACAGACCGCGAGATAGTGACCTGGCTGAAGTCGGACGCTTAACCGACTGCGCCACCCAGGCGCCCCTCCAAAATATATTTTAATCCTTAAAGTAAGCATATTTATTTTATAATAAGTGTCTAATAAAAATTAATATAAACTATTTATGTTTTTTGTGATGTCTATTATTTATATTGGTTTGACTCATGGTATCTTATTTTTCTTATAAATAAAAATGCATTTTTCCAGAGATGATAGGTTTTCAATTCTGCCAGGTATATACGGGTGCTTTCAGATTGGGATCAGATTGTTTTCTAAATTATATTCTGAATTTATGTTTTTTTCAGAAAAAAAATACCATCCCTCTTTATTTCCCCACATACAAGTTCTATACCATCTGTTAGCCTTCTAATTCTTTCCCTTTCTATCTAAATTTACTCCTCTATTCCAATATCATAACACTCATATAGTGCTTCTTTGCCCAAAAGTATTTCTGTACTTTAAGTTTTAACAATTTTTACCTTTTGTTTTCTATGTACTCACTGTTAGCACCTTTCCTAAAGTCAAGGCATCATACACAGTGAAAGGATTCTCAGTCTATACACAAGATACACTAACCATGATTGGCTTTCAATATATTTCACTAAGTTGGAAAAATAGATTATTAAAACACTATCTTTTTTGAATGATGCAAATTTAATATATCTTTGTTGGTGGAGAGAGAATTGGATTAAAAATCAGGGAAACTGGTCATCATCACTTCAAATCTTAGTTTCATCAATTGTGAAGTGGAAATGAAACGCATCTTGCCAAACATGAGGCAAACTTGTGAATTCACTTGTGTACTATAATTAAGAAACTATCATTTTCTTGATTCTTGTGGATACAAACCTTAAGAAATGGCACTTTTTATTTTTGAGCCAAGGTCTATGTGATTTCAAGACTTTTTTCTCTCTCTGTAATAGAAGATTACATGTTTCCTGGAATAAAGTTTTTCTGTGCTGATTCACATAACACCTCTCCTGAAATCATAGCCACAATCAGGCAAATGAGACACATTATTACAGTTCCAAAATATATTAAGTTAGTGTTTTTTTGAAACTACTCTATATTTGATAAGCAAGAAACACTCTCTCATGGTTACTGACAGCATTCCAAGAAACAAATCAATCAGGAAGATAGTATAAAGTTCACAATTCATTTCTTTCTTAAATTGTGAAATTACAGTTTTTCTATGTCAAGAACTCTGAGGGTTCTTGAGATTTGATCATACTTTCAGGTAGAATGTTTTATGAATGTTGGCAGAAGAAAGAAGACTTCTAGGTCAGGGACAAAGGGCTTTATTATTCGGAGCATAGGAAGCATCATGAGTACTGGCATATTTCTGGTGGTTCGTTTTGCCCCTGAATTTCCACAAGGGTGCAATGAAGGAAGTCCAGATAGATACTAAGCTCATGGTAGAGCTGAGACATCCTAAGCCAAGAGAGCTCAAGTATTCTATATTGGGTTACAAATTAGCTGCTTTTTGTCCTGATGAGAAAACATTACCTCTGTTATATTGGACAGCAAGCAAATCGGCCCTTTGCTTCACAGGAGACTATCTTTATCTCTTAAGGATGTTGGTATACAAATATTTTTGAAAAGATGGTCTGGAACAAAAGGGTAGTTAGTGCCACACTCTCGAGATATTCAGAAATGCAAGAGAATCATTCTACTACACTACCACCCGGTCAATTTTGGATATGAAACCAGTGAAAACTCTCATTTTCTTCTATTAGAATTCAGACTAAAGTAACCCCAAGAAATAATCTAATCAAAATATTATGTGTCTATGATTTTGAATGTTAGATTTGTTTTTCTCTGTATAAAATTGTTTTCCTAATTTGAAAAACAAATAAACAACTAAGCCAAACCATTGACATTTGAGTTTAAAAGGAGAAAACAAAAAAGGAAAAAAAAATCAACAAGTTCTACTATCTTCAGGTCAAAATATGCTGTTTATAATTCTTTTATAGGCAGAAACAGAAGTAAAAATTATTTGAGTTTTTCAGTGAGCATAGATAAGAAGTATGCTTTAAATAGTCACTATTGACTTACTCTTTAAATGTGTGAAAAAGCTAATATTTGGAAGGTATTTCCCACAATAAAATACAGCACTATAGAATACTGTGGTTTCTGACCAATTCGTACAAAGTTTTTATGGCTGGGATGTTTATTGTGCTTTTCCATAATTTAACATCTGAATAGGTTTAGTAGAAATTTACAAATTCCTCTGAGACCAAATATGGAAAATTTTATTTCAAAATTATTCGTTTTTTTCCAAAAGTTATCCACAAGAGAAAAAGAAATTCTGTGTTATTTATTACAGCTGGTATATTAGGAACATTTTAAAATGTCATTCATTTCCATATTCAGAAATATGACATTAAGAAGTATTTTGTGGGAAAATATGGCTTCCTGATGAAACGGAAACACTGTGGGCTTTGGAGTCAGCCAGATGTAGATTTAAATTCATACAACTCTTACATAAGCTCAAAACCTTAGTTTCATTCTCCAAAAAAAATTGGGATTATTACATTTTTCTTATAAGGATATTGTGCAGACACAATGAGAGACATAAAGTCCCTAGAGAGCATTCTCGCTGTTCAACAAATAGCATTCTCTTTTCTCCTGAAGCAGCTATTTCAAAATATGAAGACTAAATCTTAGACATTAATTCCTCACTTAAGATATTTACTAGAGCTCTTTTCATATTGTCTACTTACTAGTTTAAGGATAGGGAATCAGTCTTTATGTATTTACTTAGCTATACTCAGAGACAAACTCACAAATGAAAATGTATTTCTTTCATAATAAAAAGAAAACAATTACTTTCTTTCAAATGAGAAAACTGAGATTCAGAAAAGTTAAGGGATTTGCCCAGGATGCAACAGCTAGGTAGTGACAAATCAGGAACCTTCTTCTACGTCTTATACTTGGGCCCTTTTCACTGTATTGTGAATACTAACACAACTGGTGAGTTTCAAGTTGTTTGAGGCCACAGTTTGTGCCCTATGTTCATAGATGTCAAGAACACTTGTTAATATATATCCTTTTGAGTTGTAAAGCCAGAAGACAGAAAGAATTTCCTAAGTCTCTACAGAAAAATGCAGGTACTTTTGGCCATTTGAGTCCTGAGTCCTCAGGTGTATGACATTAGGTAACAATCCAAAATAGAGTGTGTTGTCTTTGGAATTTAATAGCTAATTGTGTAGATAATGAATAATAACAGTAGATGAGGTTCAATGGTTTTTCATTTAGTAAATCTAATTTTATGTTTAATCTACCTATTGTGTTTACATCAATTATAGTTAATTTTTGATTTTATCAGTCATATTTCATCCAGAATTCCTATCGTTTTTTCAAAGCTTCCTAATCTTACTAGTCTTTTGTTGATTCATTGTATTTCAAATTCATTTTTATGTACACAAATACCAAATGTATTATGTATTTCATCAATTTAAAGATGACTTTTTTAAACTTAATTTTTAACATTTATTTATTTTTGAGAGACAGAGAGAGACAGAGCATAAGCAGGGGAGGGGCAGAGAGAGAGGGAGACACAGAATCCGAAGCAGGCTCCAGGCTCTGAGCTGTCCACACAAAGCCTGACGCAGGACTCAAATTCATGAACCATGAGATCATGACCTGGGCCAAAGTCAGATGCTTAACTGACTGAGCCACCCAGGCTCCCCAAAGATGAGTATTCTTAAATTCTGTATCTGATAAAACTACTACCTGTATGATTCAAAGGACTAATTTTTTAGTTTGTTTTCTTCTGTCGATTCTCACTCTAGTAACTTGTTTTCCAAGGTGTTTAGTGATTTTGTTATTGTTTTAGTTAGTTTATGTTCTTTAGGTCCATACTAATGCAAATTTTTGGAGGTAGGAGTTTAAATTATCCACTCAAAAAAGATTTTTGACTGCTTCTGCCAGTTTCTAGAGTGTACATTACCCCCTTGCCCTAAGAGATAACTCTTAAGCTTGATACACCTATATATCTGTGTTTTTTTCTTTTTATAATTTTTAACACTTATTTACTTTATTTTTAATAAAAATTATAGATAGATATTTAAGGTGTACGACCTGATCTGATGTACATATATGAAGTGAAATGATTACTACAGACAAGTTAACTAACTTATCACGTATTCAGATAATTACCATTTTTTATGTGTGTGCTGAGAGCACCTGAAATCTACTCTCTTAGCAAATTTTCTGTATTCAGTACAGTATTATTAACTATAGTTATTATGGTATACATTAGATCTCTAGAGTTACTCATCTTTATATTCATGTTTTCTTGTTGTTTCTGATTTCTGAGGAATTCTCTATTTTTGTTGCCAGCTTAAACTTTATTTAAAAATACTTTGGGAGGATTAATGTTATCTAACTTCAAGACTTACTATAAAGCTACAATAAGCAAGACAGTGTGGTGTTGGTGAAAGAATAGACAAATAGATCAATGGAAGAGAACAGACAGCCCAGAGATAGACCTCACACAATACAATCAACTGGTCTTTGATAAAGGAGCAAAGGCAACACAATGGAGAAAAAATAAGTCTTCTCAAGTATTGTCTAGAACAACTAGACTTCCACATGCAAAAAAAGAGAGACAGAGAATGGGCATCTGGGTGGCTCAGCTGGTTAAGTGTCCGACTTTGGCTCAGGTCATGATCTCACAGCTTGAGTTCAAGCCCTGCATCAGGCTCTGTGCTGAATTTAGAGCCTGAAGCCTTCTTCAGATTCTGTGTCACCCTTCCTCTCTGCCCACCCCTCTCCAGCTTGTGCTCTGTCTCTCTTTCTCTCAAAAATAAATAAACATTAAATTGTTTTTTAAAAAGAGACAGAGATAGAGACAGAGAGAGAATCTTAACACAGACATTACACCTTAATAAAAATTAACTCAAAAAACAGGTACCTGCGTGGCTCAGTCCACTGAGTGTCCAACTCTTGATTTCAGCTCAGGTCACGGTCCCAGGGTCATGGGATTGAGCCCTGTATTGGGTTCCATGATGAGCACAGAGCCTGCTTAAGATTCTTTCTCCTTCTTTCTCTCTCTCCCTCAGTGCCCCTACCCCCTGCTCATTATCTCAATCTTTCTCTAAAATAAAACTTTTAAAAATTAACTAAAAATGGATCATAGACTTAAATGCAAAACTAAACAAAAAAATTCTAGGAGATAACAGAGTAAAGAGTCTAGGTGATCTTGGGTTTGGTTATGACTGTTCAGATAAAATATAATATAGAAAATAAATAATTAAAAACTGCTGCTCTGTGAAAGACACTGCCAAAAGCTTGAGAAGACAAGCCACAGACTAGGAGAAGATATTTGCAAAAGACACATCTGATAAAGGACTGGTACCTGATATATAAAAAGAAATCCTAAAAACTCAACAGTAAGAAAACAAACAGCCTCATTTTAAAGATGGGCACAAATTTAAAACATTGAGATGCCACTATGTTTCTTTTAGAATTGCCAAAATCCAGAACACTGATAACACCAAATACTGATGAGGATGTGTAGCAACAGAACTTTCAGTCATTGATGATGGGAATGCAAAATGGCAGACAGTTTGGTGGTTTCTTGCAAAACTAAAAAGCCCTTACCATATGACACAGCAATTAGTCTCCTTGGCATTTACTCCAAAAGTTGAAAACTTATGTTTACACAAAAACGTGCACACGGATGTTTACACCAGCTTTCTTGATAATTGTCAAAACTTGGAAGCAACCAAGATGCCCTTTAGTAGGAAAATGGTATGCATTGTGTATGTTTCCAATTATGCAACGTTCTGGAAAAGCCAAAACTATAAAGTAAAAAGATCAGTAGCTGCCTGAAGTTAAAGCATAAGGATAAACAGGTGGAGCATAAAGAATTTTTGGAGAAGTGACAGTATCCTACAGGATACCAAAATGATGGATACATGTAAAAATACAGATTTTTTTTTGTATCTACATTTCATGCTTTCTGAGGCTAGATAGTATTGGAAAGACATACTTTTACACTTCTGAATAACTTGAAGCCATAAACCATATATTATGTTCTCTTGCTTTTCATTATTTTTCTTTATTCTTCACTTACTTCCTACTTTTTCTTTACTCATCTTCTATTTTTTCCCCACCTTTACTTCAACAGTCTCTATTCTACATTTTTCTCAGTGCTCATATTATGGCAAGAATACAGAAAACATGTCTGGCAACAGTGAAAGAAGCTTAGGTACAGCCTATAAAGGCATTTCTTGAAGTGGTAATTGCATTCATAGCATAAATGTCAGCTAAGAAAAAGCCTATGACTACTACTGAATCTAGTCATAGGCTTTTTCTTAGCTGCATCTGTAGGCCCCAAGCTTGCTATTCTTAGATATGAGCTGCTTCACTAACAGGAAGCATACACTGGTATCCCCTGGCTGAGAGAATGCCTTTGAATCAGTTGTCTGTTTATCTTGTACTGAGAATTTTGCTTGTTTTTTTATGTTTATTTATTTTGAGAGAGGTGGGGGCAGGGCAGAGAAGGAAAGAGAGAATCGCAAGCAGGCTCTGGGCTGTCAGCAGGGAGCCCGACGTGGGGCTTGATCTTGGGAACTGTTAGGTCATGACCTGAGCCGAAATCAAGAGTCAGAAGCTCATGTGACTGTGCCACTCAGGTGCCCTGACATTTTGCTTATTTTAACTTGATCTTTCAATCTCACAAATTTTGTGCCTGTGCTTGCTTCGATCTGAGATTATCCACTTTGTTCTGTCTCTATTACTTAAGGCATCAGCTCGGAATAAGGATTACAGAATATGGTTTGATGGGGCGCCTGGGTGGCTCAGTTGGTTACGCGGCCGACTTCGGCTCAGGTCATGAACTCAGGTCCGTGAGTTCGAGCCCCGCGTCGGGCTCTGTGCTGACAGCTCAGAGCCTGGAGCCTGTTTCAGATTCTGTGTCTCCCTCTCTCTGACCCTCCCCCATTCATGCTCTGTCTCTCTCTGTCTCAAAAATAAATAAACGTTAAAAAAAAAAAAAGAATATGGTTTGCTGTGCTGAGCCTTATTTCTTCATATATAAACTTTGGGGGTCACGATGATTTCTTTGCCTACCCTCACAGTTGAACCATATTTTTAAAAAAATGATGCACAATAGGTATGATAGTAACAATTTTTACACTTTACACCATGGGCACTGACAATCAGAAAGGACACTGGCTTTGAACTGGAGCAGAGTCCAGCAGAGTCCTTACTATGCAGGGCATTAATCCTGTAGTTACCAAATATCATAGACTTGGGAGAGGATTTCCAGGGAAGAAGCTAAAGCAGCCACGGTGGGTGGGGTGGCAGTAGTGGGAAGAGGCTCAAGGAAGTAGCTTTTTGCCAATCAGTTAAGAATGTATTTCAGTATTTTAACCACTGTTTCCGTCATACTTGCACATGCCAGTCTTATGTCAACTCTACTAAAATGCTCTCCAAATTTGGGGCGCCTGGGTGGCTCAGTCAGTTGAGCATCTGACTTTGGCTCGGGTCATGAACTCACGGTTCACAGGCTCGCTGCTGTCAGTGTGGAGGCTGCTTCTGATCCTCTGTCCCCCTCTCTTTACCCTCTCTTGCTCGCATGCTCTCGCTCACTCTCAAAAATAAGTAAACATTTAAAAAAAAATAATAAAATAATAAAATAAAAATGCTCTCCAAATTTTAGAGCACTATATTATGTCATAGTATGTATGATGCTTGGATCTCGATCTTGCTGAAAAATGACAGTTGAAGGTATTCACATCACGTGTCAACTACTACGTGGCTTACAGCAACTTCTAAGCTTCCATTTACTACAAGATGCATTCTGAGTTCAGAGATGTTAAAATGTGAAAAAAATGCACATCTTGGAATAAATGAAATACTGAATAAATTATTATTTTATTAGCATACTGTATAATATGAAATGTAACTATCCATAATTGTCAATCTTGGATCATTAAGAATAAGAATTATGCTACATGATTTTTGATTACTACTGTGATACACACTTGGTACATTTTATCTGAATTGCTTAATTTCCTTTTATTGAGTGCCTACTATTGCTGGGCATTATTCTGAGAGCTGAGACCCTAGCAGTGAACCAATAGAGTTCTGAACTTCAGTAGCATACAGTGATAAGCACTAAGAACAAGTAGAAAGTCCTGGGTTCGATGAGAATATATAAGGGAATTATTTTTTGGTAAAGGCTAATCAGGTACACTGTTTTTATATTGTGCTTTGAAAAGCCGTAGAGGCTTTTCAAATGCATCTCAGTGGCTGCTATGGGAAGTCGCCAAGAGATCAGACCCACTTCCTAAACCAGAGCAGATGTACTCTTAGCTGTTTTACACACTATATTGAATTTTGGGTAATATTTCATTTGAAGAAAGAAGTTTTCTGCTAAAGTATAAAGTTTGAAAACCATTGATCTGGTGGACAAAGCACTAATCTCAGCATGAAAATGTTTAAATTAAATTTCCAACTCTGCTGCCCATTTATAATTTGACTTCAAATAACCAAGCCACGTCTAAACACATGACTGACAAACAAATGATTCCAAATGATTCTGATCGTAGCTTTCAGTTAAACTGTGAAGAAAGCTATGCAAATTATTCTATTTGGGTTGCTGTGCATGGAACCGCCTTCATCCCATGCTGTGATTGTAAGAATTCTGAAACTATCCTGTATCCATTATGTGTAGGGATACCCATGTTTTTCTCTCCTTTGGGGAGCATATTTTAAAAAATCACCATACTAATAATGATTACAATATGTGCTGAGAGTTGTGACATGCCCTTCACATTACATTAATTTTCATTTAATCTTTATAAAACTCTTGAGTGATGCTCCCCATTTTCAAAGTGAAAAAAGGAGGTTCAGTTCAGAGAATTAAGTAGTTTGCCCACGGTGACAATGGTGAAACTATAATTTAAAGTCAGTGGTCTGTCTTTTCTAACCCTATTCTCACTACACTATGTCATGTTACTTTTCTACATCAATTTTCTATACCCTAGATATGGTTACGTTACAGAGATGGGGGATGAGAAGCAGTGTGTACTTCTTTCAGCTGGGGAAAGGCACAGATGTAATACAATAAACCTGCTTGAAAATAAATGAGCATTTGTTTTAAAAGCTCATACAACACACAGGCTTCAACATATTTGAAAAAAAAAAGATGCATATTTCACTAGTTGTGGAACACTACTCTTAAAATGTTCAGGTGTATATACTCAAAATAATAGCTATCTATCATGAACAGATAGACAGCATGTGTAACTCAGAATAAGGGGGCTGACACGCAGGCAGATCAACCTTCCTGGCTAAGAACCAGGAGTTACGCTTGTTACATAGAACTCTCAAGAGTACCATGCAATCAGAGGTCACAATCGAGGCAACAGAAGCAATGTCACCATATCAGAGAATGGGCCAATTCAGATCTGCTCCTTGACAGTCACTGAGGTCAAGGCTTGCGGCAAATAATTGTATTAAACAAGAATATTCCCTGCACACTTTTAGAATTGTCATCTGAACAAACAAGCCCAGGTCATCTGTAGGTTAAATCTGAGTTCTTTTTCCTGGTACTTAGAGCTTACTTTCTAGTCTTAATCCCTTACAGTTTTTAAATTTACCACTGCAATTTTCTTTAGATCAAGTGAATGCTTAATAATTTTTTGTTTTCTGACCTTAACAACAACAAACCTTCATTTAAATGCATGAATTTTTCATTTAATTCTATTTTATTATTTGCTCTAAACTGTAATTTTAAAATTTTGACCATAGTGATAATAAATTTAAATTCCATACTGTTAATGCATAAAGTGCTTTATACTTAAATAACAAGGAAAATAGTCTCATATTCAAATTAAATAATCTCAAATTTTGTCAGGTAATTACCATTTATGTATCATTGCATATACCTTATATAAAAGCAAGTCAATTCAGAATAGTAATTTTGGATAAAGTTGCAAAACTTACAAAAGTAATTAATATATAACAAAAGGTATAGTTATAAATAAGTAGCTAAAACATGCAATTAAATCAAATATGGAAAATAAAATATATGGGAAAGAGTTGCATTCAGGTATTTATATGAGATACATAATGTACAATATTAGTTCACATTTTCCTTACAGCAATTTGGAGTTTACGAATTATTACCACCACATTTTAAGAAATCTCAAATCACACTTGCAAATTTATTTTATTTTAATTTTAGTCCATGTATTTAACTTAATGTTTAAAATATCTTTAGTTATGCTACCATTTTAGTTATTGCTTAATTTAAATAAAAATCCTTGGAAGATTGTTTTTACTATAAGTTTTACTTCTCTACATATTTTCCACAAATCATGCTGAAAAATCATACATTCCTGGGCTCTCTTTTGTTCATATAAATTCCAAGAAACAAGAAAAGCAAGGGCTCAATGCTTGAATTTATTTTGTATTAATTTATATTTCACTCCTGAAAATTCTTATAGTTAGTATTTAAATTACACACACCCACACAATGTGTACATACATATACACAACTTCATGACATGGTTCAATAAAACATACAATAATCCAAATTATAAAACTGAAAGATTAAAATTGGCAATAGTTCGACATTCAACTGAGTAAGAGTGAAATTCCATTTTTTCATGGCTGTATAATTAGTATATTAACAATAGAAAAGCATGCTTCTTAAGAATATGGCACATCATATTCTAAACACGGTCTAAGATAATAGTTTTCTTACTATTTAACCAGCCCTATAGCACTAGTTTCTTAATTTATCATGATTCTTTAGAATGTGTGAGATCAAAACTGACAATTTAAATTGTCTGATAAATTGCGTGATCCCTGTGAAAAGTGTAAATCTCAGCTTAAATGGCTCAGACTAAGTGTCAATTTCAGAGGCTTTTCCCAATATTTACTTTCTAAAAATCATATTTTGAAGTTTAGTTCTAATATATTCTTAATTCATAAGTTTATTAACTATACAAGGGGGAAAAGTATCAAATGTATGTTAAACATTAAAACTGTTATTATAAGGAAACACTTCTTGACCTCATTAAAATAATTAACATTTCATAACATTTTATTTCACATCCAAGTTATGGAAAAGCAAAAAAAAAAAATTATCAAAACAAACTATAGTCAATTACATTTTCAGATCAGCAAAATGCACTTGTAAGAGTCTTCCTTCCCCTAATCCAATTGCCAAAGGCATTTTAGCAGCTAAAATAGGTGAGTAGAAACATTCCTGCCATACTTTCTGAAATGTACTTAGTTTTTTGTTGTTATTCTTTTATGATTTTCTTCTTTCTGTAGTTTTAAACTCTAATGAAAACAGAAGATTACATTCATCCACACACACGCCCATACATATATACACATCTAATTGGAGTTAATTTGTAACATCACCATTCTCAAACTATTCCAGTGAGTTATTGAAATATTATTATTTGTATTTTATTTACTTAATTATTCATTTTACAATCTGAATACCTTAAAGGAATAGAAATTAGAAATTATACTATAATCTTTTAGAGACAGCTGGTGATTTTCCATCATATTGGGCAATAAAATCAATGATTTTGGTAGTTTTAAATGTGATGAACAAATAGAAGGTAATATATTTAATTTCGATTCTTTCATATTTAAGATAAATAATTCCACTTTAAAAGGAATAATTTTAGTCAAACTGTCTTCTATTTCTTTAGTTCTATGGCATTTGACTTGTTTCTAAAATTATCTGAGTTTCGCACTCTAAGACCTGGGTCACAACCTTATTTAGGGACAGGAAATAGTTATCAGGTCACTGAGTGGTCAAATGAAAAAGGATTTGAAATGCTTCAGCACTTAGAACTCTATTCATTGAAATGATTGACTCCTATGTTGTTAAAAGGTTGAAGTTTCTTTACTGGAATTAGTCAGCTTATGCCTATATGATTACAGCAATTTTAAGAAAAATCTACAGAGTATAAACAGAAAGATTATGAGTATAAGAGTGCACATGAACAGCCTTATACATCTGCAAAAAAGGAACAGTCTTTAGGATATGCATAATATGCATAGATATTTTACTTAACATCTAAGTCTAGGGATAATATAAGTCTCTGGGCAGTAGGGTGCTATATAACTGGGGGTAAAAGCAAAGGGAACATAAACGTTATTCCTCTATGTTACATATATTTTGAAGTACACTTAAAACTTGCCATATAAGTTTGCAGCAGATTTTACTATCACACAGGATAAAATTGTGTAGTTATTCCGGTATAATAATGATTAAGTGAAGCCTGTGATAGGTCTTCTTTTTTTTTTATATTCACCTGATATTATTTCAAGTGAATACAGTCTATCTCTGATGATGGAAATAGGCAAAATAAGAGGAAGTTGGTGCAAAATGAGTAAATACTGGATCTGACTCATTTAGCACTAGATCAGTTTTCCTGAAGTCCATGATCATTATTGGAAATCAAAGTTACCATTTTGCACAGCTTCCAAGGCATGTAGTATTAGGGATTTTAGGAGAGAAGAGGAGCTTGTGGCTGGAAAAACTATATTTTAAAAATGGATGAAAAGTGGTAGAAGAGAATTAAGCCAAAGTATCACTTGAAAAACTCACTTTCCCAGTGTTTGGGTGCCCAAGAATAGAACATTATGAAAATTGCACCAAATAAAGGTATTCCATATTTATATGACTTTTACATATGATCACTAAAGTGATCACTAAAGTCGATGTTTTCTTCCACAAATGTTAAAGGAAGCAATTCTATCACTGACAGACAGAAAGTTGGAAAATTAGGCACAGATTTTATTTTTAAGTTTTATTTTATAATAAGAAACTGGGCTATTAAAACTATGTAACCAAAGCTGGAGTGCGTGCACTGGAAGGCCCCTGCAGTCTTTTACAACTTTTCAGAGGCCTCGGTTGTGAACTGGGTTTGCACTCTGCCAGCAGAGCAGCTCTGACCCATGGAGAGCACTCCTTCAGATCAACACTGCCTCAGGCCTTTCTGCTTTCTCCAAGAAGTCTTACATTTCAGGCATCAAGTTGAATTTCTTCTGGAGATGATTAACCCAAACCCATGACAGATTTTTTCCAAGATATCCAACCCCTTATGTTTATTTTATCCTGGCTCTTTTTTGGATGTACTGGACACAAGTAACTTACTCATTTTACATGTTAAAGGGCTGGTGGAGAGCCATTAATTCCCTTAAAAAATGAGAAAATATTTCAGTCTGCCGGGCTCTATTGCGAGAACTCATGTTAAAGACATGATTTAAAATTTTAAGAAAGGTGTTTCTCCTCTATTATAGATTTTTAAAAAGCATTTCATCACATCCCAAGATAGGGATCTTAGACTTTTGGGGAAGTGCATTCTCGTGGTGTATTAAAAAACACAATGTTAGAAGGATCAGTTACTGTTTCCATAAGCCCCTTTGTAGGGGGTTTCAACTAACCTAAATCTTGGCACATACAATTTTAGCTAATAGTCAAATAAAAAAATATAAAAGCCTCTATTTTCCTTCTTATATACCAACCCCTGTCATTGTTTCTATTTCTACATTTTCTTATTATTATGGGTGAGATGAGTTATAGGAAAATAATTCAGGTGTTTTTACATACTTCTCAAAGGAAAACATTTTAAACTCAGAGATGATTGGACCACTTATTTTGGAGATGACTATTAGTATTTTTTAAACAAGAACATTTTTCCTCTTCGAAGAAACGGTGCAGACGGGTAAGATTTTTATAGATATTTTGGAGAACACATTCAAATCTCTTAGATCTAAGTCTCCAAATGCATGGCATTTTTACTATGAACATTCAAGTTACATATTTTAAATATTGAAATATTCAAATGTATAAATTAACACAAACATATAGCAAGAGAAAAAGCTTACATAATTAATATACTTAAACATTTATGCTCCTAAAATTAACAGAAATATATCGAAGGAAAAAAACACATAAAGTTAGATTTAAGGGATATAGTATCTGTTAAGACAAGCAAATTTAAGGAAGCATGTATAGATTCCAATTTAACATTGCATGCCAAAAATAAGAACTCTGTTTATCAGATGGACGTTTGTATATATGCCCATGTACAGATACATGATAATGGAAGCAAGCGCAACATGAAATTGGAAAGCAACTTCAAGGTATACACCAGCACAAACAAATAATTCCATTTAAACACAAGCATGTCATTTACAAGTGGCAATTCTGAGTGACCAGCAACTTTGACCCTGATATAAATTTTGAGCTCAGCATTTGGGTGATGATTATATGATGGTTCCATGGTAAATAGATTTTAATCTCTTAAAATTAAGACTAAATATTACTTATGATAGTAACTCACTTAATTAATTTGTAAATAGTACTTGATATAATCTTTTCTCTTTAAATAGGGAAATCTCACAGATGCAAAAAAAAAAAAAAAAAACCACAGGATATATTTTGGAAAGCTTCAAGGGATAATTTTATTTCTATATAATATTGATAATACCTCAAAACTATTAAAAATTATAAATCTTAGAATCACAAGAATTGTAGAAAATCAATTCACTGCCCTTGTTCAGCAATTCTGAAAGTGTTAGTTTCTTCTATTCTTGAATAAAATTGCAAAATAAATTTTATCTTTACAAAACATATATCAATATCTGAATCAAAATATTTTATCTCTAAGTGGGGGATAAAAATTAAGTTAATTTTTGTAATTAGATTTATTACTGGAATGTTTAAAGATATCAGTTTTCTTCTTTAATTCATGCTTCAATGGGCTACCTAAGTTCAAGACCTTATACAGAGTGAAGAAAAGAAATGACAAGAGATTGCATATACATTGGGGGTGGGAGGTTAATGCCAGAAGTGTGACTGATTGATTGACTGACATCACTTTTAAAAGTCTGGATTAAGGCTGCCTGTCAAATTTGTCCAGCTAAAATTCAGAATAGAATGAATCACTGACCACAATCAGTATCTTGTCTATTCATTCAAGTATATGCATTTACCCTCATCTGGAAAATCCCTTTCCATGTAAAAATGATCAGCAAAACAGAATAATAAATTTCCCCTACACACATACATCATATTTTAAAGCATAATGTTTCAAAATGTATCCAGTTACTATAATCGAATTCTAAATTGTACAAATTTCATTGAAAATGGCTACCGTTCCTGATAATAGCAACGGTGAAAATGTATTGAGCTTGCTATGCATTAGGTACTATTCCCAGCATTTCATATGTACTGATCAATTTACTTGACCCTGAGACCTGTGCATTATTTCACATCATTATGCCAATTTCATCAATGTGGAAAGACATACAGAAAGGTTAGTGTATGACAAAGCCATACCTCTAGCAAGGGGTGGAGTTGGGATTTAAACCTAGGCAGTCAGCTCCACACCTTACTCTCTTACCCATTAGGTTGAGTATCATTTTATAATTAAAATAATGATTTTAAAAAACCTTGGAGAAGGTAGTGAAGCTTTGGGGGAAACACATGGGGTCTCCCGAGGTTATTAAACTACTCTAAAATCTCAATGGAAAATAGAAAATATTTAGTTTTCTAGAAACACAAAAACATACCTTGACTTCAATATATTACTCATCTCTATCCTTCCAAAAAATTTTTAAAAAACTAGGAAGCTTTAAAACGAAGGGATACTGTTCATAATGATGAAATTATTCAAGATCCAAACCCTCACAGCTGGTGAGGCTTAAGTAGGAAATGATTAAATGAATTCCAAAGTTTGCTAAATAGACCCAAAGGGTGGCTGAGACAGTGGGACCTAAAGCTTGAATGTGAACACTGAATGAGTTGTAAGTTTAAGTTGGGAACAGGCCAATATCTGACTTTGAGTAATACCAATTGGCAGGAAGAGTGTTTCTGAGAATCCAAAGATATTTTTTTTAAGTCAGAACTGTTTATTAATTCAACAAATACTTATTGAGTGCCTAATATAGATGAATCTAATACTGTTAGGCTAGGCTTTGGGGATCGGAGGAAACAGAAATATGACTAAGACTGGATCCATGACCTTGGAAAGATTTATAGTCAGGGGAGGAAATAGATAAAAACATATAGTTATAGGACAATATTAAAGAAAGATAGGCAAAGGCCTATGGGAGGTGTTATTAGGAATGATGTACAGATGAAATGACATTTATCTGAGTCATGAAGGATAAGCAAAAGTCTGAAACTGGAAAGGTAAGAATAAGCAGTTGAGATATATCATATAGATATAGTATACAAAGTTCAATATGGTTAGAGGATATTTCAGGGAGTGGGGAGATGCTACAAGGTAGTAATGGAAAGGTAGGCTGGGAAATGTATGTAAAGCTCACTGTATGCTTAAGACTTCGGAATTCATTCTAGAGGAAACAGAAAGGCATTACAAGATTTTAAGATGGGTTATGCTATATGCAGATTTATAGTTTAGAAAGACATTGCAGTGCAAACATAGATGACAGCATTTACAACACTGAACAAAATGCAGATACTACAAAGCAGGCTATTACAGTATTTCAAAGTAAGAGACATTGCAGGCATTGGCTGATGTGAGGTGGTGCTTATATTCAGTGAGTAAGGAGGAGAACAGAATTAAGATTATCTTGAGTTTTCTAGGTTGAGTGAATACCTAATGATACTACTAACAGATGGAAAGAAAGTATCAAACAGGTAGAGAGAGTGGAAGAAATATACTTCATGTTAAACTTACTGGGTTTGAAGTGCCTAGACAAATCAAAAGGGGAAGGATGGAGATAGACATTTAGTTATCTTTGCCTCTAAACATACAGTATGTGAGAGGATTAGGCATTGTATCTTGATATTTTCATGATGCCAGTGGAATAGGTATGATTTGTACTTCCACGATGTTTGCTTTTGCATATGTATATCGAAGTATAATATCTGACCAAGTAAACATTGGCTATATGAGTAAATAAATATGTGGATTGAATATACTAAGATCAGAGACAAAATTCCATGGGATATTGATATTTAAGACACAGAAACAGGCACAGAAGACAACTAAAAAAGAGTGGCCAGATAAACAGGAGATTCAGGAGAGCAGGATGAATATAAAAAGGGAGAAGAGAAATTCTAGGTAGAGAAATTCCTGAAGAAAGGGAAATTAGAATGAGGGCAGAAAAGAGATTCCTGAGTTTAGCAATTAAGAGGTAAACGCTGATTACTGTAATGAATACAGTTTGAAGAGAATGATGCGGATGTGACCAGAGTGTACAATCTGCATAACTTTACAAATGTATTATACATGACATGCTCAGTTTCAGCTTATTAGTTTGTCTCTCAGTAGGCTGAGCCTCTGAAGCAGGAACTGATTTTTACTTGTGCCTCCAGTCTCAGGTACAATGAAAGAAAACAAAAGCTCAAAGACGCTTACTGAAGAAATAAAAAATACAGAATGATTAGAAGGTGGGGAACAAAGGCCATGATTAGACTGCCTAAGGAGGTTGCTAAGAAAAGAGAGAGAGAGAGAGAGAGAGAGAGAGAGAGAGAGAGAGAGAGAGAGAGAGAGAGACGTAGCTTGAAGGGTAACAGCTTGAAAAGGAGCATCACATGTTCAATGGCAGACCTGTAGCCTCCTCATAGGTTGATTTTAGGAAGGCCAAGAAACAAAAGACAGGAGATAACTAAACATGCAGAGTATCATGGCATCAGGCAGAATAACATGCAAAGCAAGGAGGAAAATTTTAGCTTTGGGAAGGAAGTGGGAAACCATTTATTAAGAAAGAGCAGGTTACAGTGATCTTTGTAACTGCTACTGGAAATAAAAGTAACGACTGCTGCCACATACTGAGCACTATGCTCAGCAGTGACTTCATTCCCCACAACTATTCTATGGGATAGGTATTATTGTTCTCATTCAATGGGTGAGAGCAAGTGAAATATACTCATACTCTGTGGCCACGATTTCTTTGCTTTTTCCCCTTATCCCTCCATGTCTACTGTGTTTCCCCTGGTCTAAGCCACCATCTCCACGCTAGACTACTGCAGTGACCTTCAATCTGGTCTTAATGTTCACTCTTATTTCCTTTCTAACTGTTCTCTACAACACATGTTCCACAACCGCAACTTGAACAAATCTGACCATTTCATCTTTTGCTTACATTGACTGTTGTTCTTGTAATACCGAAGGTCAATTCTTCAACATGGACCAAAAGTAATGGACTAAAATTGCTCTGTTCCCTGCCAACTTCATCTCTGGCCATACCAGCCTTCTTTCAATTCCTTGAATGGTGTAGGCTATCCTTGTCTTCAAAGTCTTTCAACAGGCCCACACACTTGTTATATACAACTACCCCCTTTGCCTAGTTGCTGCTTCTTGAACTTCAAATTCAGTGTCACTTCTTCCCTTATCTGATTGGGCTAGATTCATAATGAACTCCCTTTACTTTTCCTCCACAGAATTTTATTCATTTGTGTCATTATATACTTACATGAGTTTTTATAAATACTCTCAGCTCCCACTTCAACCAGATAGTGAACTCTATTACCCATGGTCTGTGTTTATTTCATTCACCACCCTATCTTCATCTTCTTGCACAATGCCAAGCTCATAGTGGATAGTCAATAAAAATGTGTTGGTAGGTTAAATAGGGAATGTAAGGAATTAAGTCTTAGTTCCCACAGTTAAAGGCTAGATCATTCTAATATCTTCTAAACATTTTTATTCAATTTATCCTATGACTTATGTGGTATATATTATTTGATCCAATTAATTAATGAGAAAATTTAGTATAGAAAGGTTAATTCACCAAAATTACATAGGTTTGGGCTGGGATCCAAATCCAGTTCTATATAATTCCTAGTGTATGTGTTTCTGTTGGGGTGGAGAAAGCAAAAATAGAATCAGATGAATTTAAGACTCATTAAAGAAAAAAACTAGGCAAATGATTTGATGCGGAGTTATGAAAAACAATGCAAAAATGTTGTTACCCATCTATAAATATGTAAAATTCACCAGAAATTACTATCATTATTAGATCTTCTGGTCTAAGTTCATTGGGATTTACCTACATATCCATCCTTCTTTGCTCTTTATAACTTCTTGTATCGCCAAGATCTCATCTGGAATCTTTTTCCTTTTGTCTCAAGAATACCAGTTAGTATTTATCTTAGATTTGGTCTATTGATGAAGAATTCTGCTTTGCTTGTTATAAAATTCTTGTTTTACCTTAATATGTTTTCATTTATTATCTGTTCATTAAAACCAAGACCCTTTAATGGATGATTCAAAAAATATCTCATGTAATCATTTAAAAAAAGCATCAAGGTTATAGATGGCATGTCTTTATGAATGGAAAATGGTTATCCTCACCTCTGCCCCTCCCTATCCCCAATTTATACTCTTAAAGGCAACCATATTCATCCATTAGTCATTTCTTCTACTATTGGTCTGAATGTATCTTGATGTCCTTATTTTTATATATCTATATTACCTATTGACTTCACAGTATAAAGATTTAGCCCTTTTACAACATCTCTACCATACACATATATACCTCTTCTTCCCAGTTCCTAAAAAAGACCATAATTTTTGGTTACACCATGACTCAGTGTTTATCTTTTTATGACATGTAAGTATTGTTTACCACTCAGCCATATAAGGTACTGAAAAAGAAGGGTTAATAGCTTGTTCTATGGTTTTCCTCCAGCTGCAGGAAGGTATGAGGATTTGATCCTCGGGTCAAAAAACTGTTAGAACTTAATCTATACCACATGTAAGATCAATGAGAATTCAGCTGTATCAGCCTAAGTGCTTTTACCTCATTGTTGAGATTGAATCTTAAGCAATAAGCAAGCAGGATGAATGAAATGCAACTGAACCAGAGAATGGGAGCTAGATATATACCCCTAAGTAGACTGGGTTACTAGTTGAGAAGACTACATGACTAAATGATTATAAAAAGTTCCTGGGATCCCCAGAGCTGATGGCTTCCTTTAACTGAAGTTGTCCACACACTTACAGCCTCATCTCTCACGCCCCCGTGTTTCCTAAGTGAAGAAGGACTGGAACACACCAGATGCTCTGCCCAGGTATCACAATGTCCTCTCTATACTAAGCATGCTTTGTGGTTTCCTCTCCTTTGTCCTTCCTTAAAGCTGAGTAAATTTAGTGTTGTATTCTTCCTATTGTGTTTCATCAATTTAAGTGTTCATTTGAACTCAAAATACACAGCTGCTCTGAGAAAAACCAGCACAGCAGTTGCAGATAACATTTCGTGCCTTGTACAACTTTTTTTATTTTCTCACATTTACTTATCTCATTTTTTACATTAGGCTAGCTTTCTATGTATGTTAGTTCATTAGTTTCATCTACTATAGGCTTCATCTACTATATGTTCATGTGTTAGTATTTTATACACATATCCACAGGTCACCCCAAAACTCTTTTCTTACAGAATATACCTCCTTTATGTTTGAGCACATACAACAATCAGGAATTTTTTTTTTCCTCAGAGAAATTGCTCATGATGTTTTCTGTCATTATGAAGTATTTAATCTCTAAGCCCATGCAACCTTGGATCTCTCCGCACCATCACCATAAATATTCCTTTGTCTCTTTCCTTAAGAGATCTCATGTATGCCTTTTCCATGGTTGACTTCTTTATTTTTGAGTAGTTCCTCCAGTACTTGCTGAGCAAGTTTCAAGGGAGATAACCTAAGATTTGGCATGTTTTATAGTTTTAAATTTTATTAATAGTTTCTATGTTTACAGAATTCTAGGTTGGAAATAACTTTTTCCAAGAATGTTGAATTATCTTCTGGATTCTGGGATTAATGCTTTTAGATAACTGATGCATTGCATGTGACCTGTTTTTCTTTCTGGAGGACTTTCAGGCTCTTACATTCGTCCCTAGATTTATGACATTTTTTTGCAGATATGCCATAAAGATGGGTTTATTTACATTCATTTTCCTGACATTCAATGGGTTCTCTTGATCTAGAAACTGGTATCCTTTAATTTGGGAGTTTTTGGAATGCTTTTTTTTCTGATCATTTCTTTCAATCTATTTGTTATTGAATTTTCTCTCTTTTTGGATCTCCTATTATTTATCAAGGGTTGGACCTCCTGGAATAAGTCTCTTTTCTATGTTTCCTCTCATATTTCATATCACTTTGTAATTTTGTTCCAATTTCTGGGAAATTTCTTTAACACTATCTTCTAACACTATCTTCTAATCTTTTGCCAAGTTTTCATTTCTGATACCAAGTTTTTGTTTTCAGAATGATATTTTTGGTTTTCTGACCTCTCTTTCTTATTATAGCATCTCATTCTTATTTCATGGATGCAATTTTATATCAATGACAATATTCATTGTATATTTGAAGAATCTTTTCACCTGGTAGTGTCTGTTCACCTGGTACAGTGTTTATTTAAATTGACTATTACATTTGTTAGGTTTTTTTCTCTATATTTCATGTTTAAATTTGCTTCAGATCCTCCTTTGTGTGCTTATATTTTAGAGCAGGGGGTCTGTAAGGTTGATAGGAAACTCTGCACCAGTGAATGAGGCCTTTTCTGAGAGCTTCACCTTAAGATGACTTACCAGAGTCCTGTATTGGAAATACCTGATGTCAATATTTAAATGTTTCCTCTTGGACTGATAAGAATATCCAGAAACACTCTTATCATCTCTTTCCTGGAGGTTAAAGGCATGGTGCTATGGAATTAATGCTTATGTTTCCCCAAAATTCCTGTGTTGAAATCTTAACTCTCAATGTGATGGCATTTGGAATTAGGGTTAGATTAGGTAATGAGGATGGGGCCCTCATGATGGAATTAGTGGCCCTGTAAGAAGAGGAACGGAGAGATCTCTTCTCTCCACATGCATGAACCAAGGGGAAGCCATGTGCATAGATAGTAAGAAAGTGGCCATGCATAAGCCAGAAAGAGAGCTCTCACTAGGAACTATGTTAGCTGGTATTTTGATTTTGACCTTCCCAGCCTGTGGAACTGTGAGAAATAAATTTCTGGGTTTTAAGCCACCTAGTCTATGGTATTTTGTTATGCCCATCTGGACCAAAAAACATGATTATCAGAATTCTGGGAGCTGAACAGGGGAAGGGGTTGGGAATTTAGCATTTAACATATACCTACATCTACTCTTCTTAGTTTTAGCGAGGTGTCAAGCAAGGATTTCCTGAGTCACAGATTCTGTTTTATCCTATTAAAAAAAATTAAGTTCAAAAATTTTGTACAGGTAATCCAGATCTCTTCACATTACTTCCACTGGGCCTAATACCATCATCCTGAAATTCTGAGTTTGAAATAGTTCTCATATTTCATTGCTAGTTTAAGCTTTTGCTTTCTCACTGTTAGTCATATATGTATGTTTTCTAGTCTATAAAATTATATTACTGTTGCCCCTTTCCTATATTTGTTAGTATGTGTCTTAAAAAAATATCTACCCTGAAGTTTTAGTGAGGGTGTCCAGATCAATCATCTTTAGCTAGGAAGTCTTAGATTGACATTTAATTTTTAAAATATCATGAGAAGTAAAGACTGGTGTTCTCAGTTACAGATGAGAAAACAAAAGGCATGAGTCCACAGCTAGTGAGTATCTACATGAGATTCAAACCTGACTTCTCAGTGCAAAACGGTTGTTACTTTGTTATCTTATGTAGCCTTCTTCAGATAGAAGACTAATGCTCTCTATGACGAACTTTCTAAGGTATTGTAATAATTCTCTGAAACCTTGACAGGATTATTGGCTATCTCAAAGGACAGAAATTTTCCTATACAGCAATAGGTGGTCATCTAATACAGATGGGCAGAGAGATTTTGTTTTCAAGGAGCAAGGGACAACAAAGATAAGGGGGAAAAAAAAAAGGTTGCCATGGACTTCTTATCTCAGAACCCACTATCTTTCCCCATTTTCTTTGTGAAGGTTAGCTCAGGAATCCAGGTGTTCTCCTCCTTATTCCTCATGACTGTACAGAGAAGCAGCAGATGGGGAGCTCGATGGCATGAGTGCCTTGTTTTTCATTTTTGAAGATGAAAGTTTTGCTGGGTATAGACTTTCACACTGGAACTTAATTTCTTTTAGTACTTTGAAGATATCATTACATTGTGCATTAGTCAGCTTGGGCTGCCATAACAAAATACCACAGACTGGATGTTTTAAGAACAGAAATTTATTTTCTTAAGTTCTGGAGGCTAGAGGTCTAAGATGGAAGTGCTAAAAGTTTAGTTCCTCAGACGCCTATTTCCTTGGCTTATAGATGGCCACCTTCTCACTGTCTTCACATGGTCTTTTCTCTGTGAGCATATACTCCTGATGTCTCTTTCTTTTTGGATAAGTATACCAGTCCTCTTAGATTAGAGACCCACTCACCCGACCTCATTTAACCTTAATTATCTCCTTAAAAGCTTTATCTCCAAATATAATGAGAGGGTTAGGTCTTTCAACCTGTGAATTTGGGGGTGGCATAATATATAACAATTGTCTTCTGAATTTCATCATTTCTATTCAGAAGCCAGCTTCATTATTTATTATTACTGGTCCTTTGAAGATAACAAACTTTTTTTTTTCTCTGTCTCTTAAAAAAAAGTTATCTCTTTTTTTCTTTTTGCTTTCTCTCTCTTTTTTAGCAATTTTGCTATGATATGCTGCAGTATAGTTTTCTTTGAATGTATATGTTTTATGTTTTATGGTTCATGGAGTTTCTTAAATCTACAACTTGAAGTTTTCCTCACTTTTAGTAAATTCTCAGCCATTAACTTTTCAAACATTACTTTTATGACACTCTCTCTCACCACTTCTTGACTGTAATTACATGTGTGTGAGACATTTTTGCTGAATCTTGCATGTCTGATCTCTTTCCTGTATTTTTGATTCTCTTTCATTTCATGCTGCAATTTAGATTTTTTTAAAAATGTTTATTATTTTTGAGACAGAGAGAGACAGCAAGAGAGCACAAGATGGGTAGGGGCTGAGAGAGAGAGGGAGACACAGAATCTGAAGCAGGCTTCAGGCTCTGAGCTGTCAGTCAGCACAGAGCCTGATGCGGGGATTGAACCCACAAGCCGTGAGATCATGACCTGAGCTGAAGTCGGACACTCAAATGACTGAGCCACCCAGGTGCCCCTAGATATTTCTTTCAGACCTATTTTCCCATCTCTCCTCAGTTTTGATTAACCTGTAGTTAAATCTATCCATTGAGTTCTTAATTTCAGTTTTTTAAGTTATACTTTTCTTTTGGATATTTTTATAAGTTCAGTATCTGTTGAAATCCTCAATTTCTTCTATATCCCTAAAGTTATTACGTATATTTCTTTAAAAATCTCCATTATCTGAAATCTTGTTGGCTCTATGTGTATCCATTGTTTATCCTGGTGTTCAATGTTGTCTCATCTCTTTCTATGCCTCTGTGTGTGTGTGTGTGTGTGTGTGTGTGTGTGTGTGTGTGTGTGCATGCCAAACACTGCATAGGAAAAAATGTAGAGGTAATTTGAAGTTTGGAATGTTATCTAGTTCTGGAGATGTTTTATGTTTGTTTCTGGCAAAAGGCTACTAGAAAGTCTATTTGCAATGCACCTAGACTGGTGACATTATCAAATGCTTTGCTTAGCTTCTCACATCTTTGTATTTTCTTCTTGACTCATAATTCTTTGCTTACTTGTTAGTTCTCTAATGACTTCAATTACATTCTTAAAAATAACTTTTCCAGCTTTTAAAGTTGTTCTCTGCAGGAGGGTTGGTTTGAATTACATAGTCTTCTCTTACCAGAAGTAGAAGTCCTCTTGTATTTTTTAATGGAAAATAAACTAACATCTCATAGTCTACATAACATGGTTTGTTTAAAAAACCTTAAGAGCTCTGAAATCCTTTCCCATTTTTAAATCATATACACACCATATATACATATACACACAAAAAATACATATAAAGTATATATGTATATGTAAATCATCTATACATAAGGTATATATACACACTATAAAATATATAATAAATATTCTATTTTGGCTGAATTTGGGGGAAAGTAGAAAATACAAACTCTTTATAACTAATCTGGTTAAGGAAGAGTTTAATCAGCTTTTTTCAAACTTGGGATTACCATTTCCTGAATCCCCCTTATCCACAGATATTTTATTTTTTTATTTTTTTAAATGTTTATTCATTTTTGAGACAGAGAGAGACAAAGCATGAGAGGGGGAGGGCCAGAGAGAGAAGGCGACACAGAATTCAAAGCAGGTTCCAGGCTCTGGGCGTCAGCACAAAGCCCAAGGCAACCCTCAAACTCACGAACCACTAGATCGAGATCATGCCCTGAGCTGAAGTCAGACGCTTAACTGACTAAGCCACCCAGGTGCCCCTCCACAGATAATTTTTGTTAAATTTACAGTTTGCTTCATGCTCTACTGGACTGAATTCCTAATCAGATTTTTTTCTGTAGAAAGTTAAATTGATTCTGAACCTTATATTAAAAAATACCATGATACTGTCTAAAATATATTTAGGGAGTTTTAATTATGTCGCTTACACATATTTTTCTTTCTTATTCAAATATTATTGAGTGCCAACTATATATCTGGCTCTATTCTAAGTGCTGAGGATATAGCTAAATAAGATCTTCCCGACATGGTTCTCCCTTGGTAGAGCTTATATTCTATTAGTGGAAATACAACATTTAAGTTAAATTTTAACAAGTTAGATTAAATAGGACAATAGCAGATAAATGTAATGAATGGAGCGGGTGTTGGGTGAGAGAGTTACTAGGTAGAGAGGAAAAATTTACTAAGGTAGTGTTGTGAGAGAAAGCCTTCTCATGGGACTGGAGACACAAACTAAACAATGAGAGGGTCATTGTGCGAAGTGTGGAGGGCAGAGTTTCCAGGCAGAACAATGAAGTATAAAAGCCTCAAAGTAACAAATTTCTTATCATACTTGAGGAACTGAAAAGGGTTCTGACATTTACAGTCAGGTGGGCCATGATATGAACGATAGCTTTTGTTCTAAGAGCAATGAGAGATCATGGGAAGATTTTAAATACTTAAGTTACATAAAATGCATCATATTAAATTCTACAAAGGAGGTTAAAATACAGCACCTGACCTTCAATATTCTTTAAAGTTGAGCTTCCCACTTACTTTCCAATTTCTATTGACTCTTTCCCCAGATCCTTTTCTATTAGTCAGGTTGAAAAATAAAAACATTCATACAAAAGTTAGACAAGATTTTGCTAGTTGATTTTTAATTCTTTGTAGGAACAGGCAAATTTTTACTTTTCTAATATGAAGTTTTGTTTCCTATTTCAAAATGCTGTGGTAAGGATTTCATTATGTTATAGGTAAAGCACATAGAACAATGCCTGTACAAGCAGTGAGCAACAAGCAAGAGTAAAGAGACTATTATCATATCATATCATATCATATCATATCATATCATAATTATATATTATATTATATTATATTATATTATATTATATTATATCATATGGTAGATAAAAGTTTATTCTGGTTATTGTGGGAACACAGTAAGTGGTGTTGTAAGCTAGAATTGAAAAATTTTTTCTTAAGGGATTAATGTCTGAGGTGACAAGAATTAGCCAAGTGAAGAGATTTCCTTCAACGCATAGGACAGTGAGTCCAGTTCATCAAAGGAAACAGCATATTCAAAGATGTTATAGAAGCATCATGTAGCTCCATCTACATTTGAAGTTATTTAAGGGTATGGTCCTTTGTGTTTTTCTTCACTAAAAAAGTTTATGAAGCATCCATTATGCATTAGGTGTTATCCTAAAGGCTGTGAATACCAAGGAGATACATGTAGCTTAACATTTAGTAAGAAAATAGTAATTTGAAGTAGAGTCATTGTTGCAAACTGAGATACTGATGGACAGAGCACATCTTATGAATATTCAGATCCTTGTTTATTTTGACTAATATTGAGTCTTGCTCAGTAGAAATAAGATTGCAAACATCTCTTCTTTACAGCATGACATCAGGTATTCTTTGGTTGCTTGCAATTATTCTCCCAGCTCTTAATACCTAATCACATTGGCATTAATAGCAAGTACTCTATACAACTACAGAAATACAAGACGTACTTTAAAACAATCTACATAATGTGACTCTGTGCCTTAAGCTGGTATTAAAAGGAAGAAAGCTAGAAGAGAAAATGCTTGTAATCATACAATAAAAAATACCACAAAGGAAGATGGTTTGGCTAGAAATGCTCTGAAGTAAAAATTACAGAAGTTGAAGGTCTTTTAATGTCTTCAATGCTCAAAAATTTAGTACAAAAATATTTGAACATCTATGATGTAAAAGGACATATGGTGTGTGTAAATCTTCAGTTTTATAAGAGGAGAAATAGAAAGCATGCTAGTGATGACAGCACCAGACTGGGAATTAAGAAAACCTGACATTAAAATCAAGTAAAATGTCCCAGGGAATGGAGGGACGAAGACAAAACTTGCCTCTCTGAGAAGGTTGTTGGGCCAGATCCAATTGTTTTCCTGGCTTGTCTAGCTTCCTTCCTTGGCTAAAGCCAAAAGTCTGAATTTGGCATTGGTTTAGAAGTAGCAAATTTTAAAATTTGAGCAGATTAGGGCAAGAATGTCACTTAATTTGTGAATAAATAATAATAAGAAAAAATGATTCAAAAGTAGAGTGTTTACTTTTGGGCTGTGTGGAGATGTTCTCACATATCTGAAAATTAAAATAGGTGATTAAAAATATGGTCACTTTTAAAGTCTAACATACGGTCCCTAATAATGTTAGATAATCATGATAATATTAATAATAATATTAGATGAGGTAGGAGTTAATTACATGGCACAAATTAGACATTTATCACCATGTTGGTACTAAACTGTTTCTTAATTTATATTAATGCAAGCTATGAGAAAGAACAAAATTGGCTATTAGTTTCCCAGAGTTTTGCCTAACTTAATCATTAGTCTTCATTCTTTTTCTTAAATATTTTGATTCTAAGGTTATATATACATTTCAGCGTTATCCAAGAACCTTTGCTCTTCAGTGTCTGCATTTTGTTTGATTTTTGCTAGCATTGTTTCCATAAAGAAACTATCTCCATTTCTGTTCAGTCACTTACTCTCTGTATGATCTTGGGCAAATCACCTATCAAACTCTCAAAACCAGTTCCCTCATCTGTAAAATGTTGCCAGTTATAATACATTCTTCAGAGTTTTTGAAGATTGAATCAGAGAATTTAAGTAAAACTCTTGGCACAGTACCTACCTAGCAAGAAATACAATAAATACTACCAATTGCAAGCAAGAGGAAAAAAGAATAAAGCTGTACTTTTAAAATGACTATTGCAAATGGTTACAAGTTTTGAGGACTTAACTATATATTTATACTGCGTATTTCAAGCATTTTACAAGGAGGATCTCATGTAATCCCCAACAACTAGGTACTATTAGTATCCAATTTTACACGTGAAAAATAATTCTAAACAGGGAAGTTAAATAATGTCCTCAAGGCTACAGAGTCAATAAATGGTGGAATCAAGATTCAGTTCCACTCAGGCAGTTAGTGTTAGACTAACTCTGGAATCTAGACTTATCTTTATTAAACTAGGCTTCTTTTTATACCAGTGATAGCTATGGAAGAGTGATGTCAGGATGCTACACTGAGCATTTTACCATAAAAAAGGAAACTTGGTAGGAGATCTCTGAGGTAATAATCAAGAAAGTGTTTCAAAGTCTAAGGCAAGATCAGATACTGAAGCCTAAGTAGGGATTATGGGTGACCTAGGGTAAAGGAAAACAGTAATCCAACATTAAATAAATTATAAATAAATAAACAAGTCAATCAAGTAAACCAATGTTGAATCTGTAAAGTCCTCAGACTCTTAGCTTTGTCTCACAGGAATAACTGATTGATACCTAACATACTGCACATGTATACCTAACATACTGCACATGTCTCACAGGAATAACTGATTGATACCTAACATACTGCACATACCCTAGGACCAGGTATGGTCAAAAGTTCCTCAGCCTTCATAAGGTTACAGCTCTAAATCTGGCAGCTAGACAAAAATTGTCAATATTTCATGTTATTGCAAAATAGAAAGATACTTTGTAAAACATGGTCTATTAAAAGGGAATAATTTTTTACCTTATAGCACTTAATATTATTTGATATTTCATCAAATATTCCTCAAATTTAAGTGTATTTTTTTTTTGCCTAATAGAGGATATGGACCACCCTCTCTGTCCTATTAGTGACATTCAGAAAAAAGCAGCAATAAGAACTAAATAATTTTAGTATAATATATAAGAGAAATCATGGAAATACCCCACAGATAATATTGCAAAGTGGAGAAGAAAATAGTTTTTAAACTTAACATTAAAAAAAATCACACAGTGTTATTATAAATGGGAATTATAGGGAGAAATCATCGAATAATACTATCATCTAATCTCAACAAAACCAAGGAAATTATAAGACCGTGTTGCGATGCCATTGTGCTGAGAGAATGTTTCAGATAGAACATTCAATCTAAACCTACACTGAGATTTAATTCTGATCTCCCTCACTTTTGGGGGGTAAGATGCCCAACTATTAATTTCATTTGAAATTTTTAAGGGAAAAGTCCTTCCAATGCTCTAAAATGAGATTGTGATGATAGTTGTGTTATTGTGAATATATTGAAATTCATTGAATTGTACTCTTAAATCTGGTGCATTTTATATTATAGAAATTGTATCTCAAAAGGCCTGATTTTAAATTTTTTTTCAACATTTATTTATTTTTGGGACAGAGAGAGACAGAGCATGAACAGGGGAGGGGCAGAGAGAGAGGGAGACAGAATCGGAAACAGGCTCCAAGCCATCAGCCCAGAGCCCCACGCGGGGCTCGAACTCACGGACCGCGAGATCGTGACCTGGCTGAAGTCGGATGCTTAACCGACTGCGCCACCCAGGCGCCCCTCAAAAGGCCTGATTTTAAAATGTGCCCTCTACTGGGAAGCTGGGGTGAGTCAGGCTACTCAGGGGGAAGCCGACTGGCCCTTATGGCAAGTTAGGAAATAATGTGAGTCCAGGAAGCATGTGATGCCAGAGAGACAGGTAAAGTCACCTTGAGATTCAACCTGGCCAGCAATGATCAAATTACCTTTGCCTCACTCTTTCCCTCTTAAAAGAAGGTAGAAATAAACATACTAGGTAAAAAAAGTTCTTCCATGTACAGCTGTTTTTGCCAAGCCTATTCCTTCAAAAACAAAAAAACAAAAAAAACAAAAAAAGAACACCAACGCTGAAAATAACTGTCAGTCACTAGATTATCTGGTACCCACATAATACATAATGACCATTCAGTGAAAATAATGAAATGACAAACATATTTGAGGTTGCAAAAAGAAAAAAAAAAGTAAATTAAATGCATTTCATATGGATGAAAGTAAACAAAAACATATAACTTCATATCATGAAGCATAGGTAGAAATGTTCTATGTTCTATAGTCTACTTTATTTCTGTCAGTATTTGAACTATTCCTAGCATATTTTATATTAACACACAAATCTATAAATATACCATATATATTCTATTCTAGCTGGTAGCATACCTTCACACTTCACAGAACAAGATAATGCGACCTATAGAACAGGCTGGGATAGATTTCTCTTTTGATTGTGAGATGTATGCTAATTTAAAGGGCAAAAATGCCCCAATTATCTTTCTCACTAGGCATTGCCTTTCTAAAGTAACAATGCTTCTATTTAACAGGTAATAGCTGTGGTATTGTTATTGATTTTAGCAGAATTTCACCTCTTTCACAGTGAAATGGTGAAATTAAGACTGTAATAAGGAAATTAACTAATTAAAACCCAAGCCCTATTTTATATTGAAAACATATTTTAATTTTGTTAAAATACTAATTGATAAGTATTTTTTGAAATATTGGTTTTTGACACCTTCAATGGTCACGAATTTTTAAAAATGTTTTTCTAAGGAAAATTTCTAATATTAAAAAACAAATGAATGGTAGAGCAAGCCTACATATACCATCATCTACTGATCCAAAAAAATTCAATAATTTGCTATACTTATTTTATCTATCTTCTTATGTATATATTTACTACTAAAGAAAATTCTAGACCCCATGTCTTCCACTGCTACATACTTAATAGGCATCTAAAGAAAAGTATACATTTGGGGTTTATCAAATTTTTCTTCTGTAAATAAAAATATCTATTTTCAATATGCTATAATAATACATAATTTTTTAATAATTACTTTTGAGAGAGGGAGTCAGACAGCACAAGTGGGGGAGGAGCAGAAAAAGAGGGAGACACAGAATTTGAAGCTGGCTCTAGGTTCCGAGCTGTCAGCACAGAGCCTGACGTGAGGCTTGAACTCACAAACCACAAGATCATGACCTGAGCTAAAAATGGACACAACCGACTGAGCCACCCAGGTGCTCCAATAATGCATAAATTTTAAGACTTACTTAAAATGTATAGAAGACAGAGTATTAAAAATTCTAAGTGGTTCACTTCCCTTCAAATGTATTTTTCCTATTAGAAATTATAATCCAAAAGTATAGATAAAATTATGAATATTGTAATATTAAAGAGAAAGCAATGGCAAACTTATTGTTAAGTCATGTTGGCTTCTCTGACATATTTAAATATTTCTGTTCAATAATGTAAGTCCATAATTCTTCCAAATGCTGAAATCAGAAATATAATCTGCCATTTAGATGTATAAATCCTTTACCCCAAAAGTCAGTTGGGCAAGCTTCAAATATAGTAAAATATTTAAAATTCCATAGTTTAATTTATAACATTTAATGCAATTTGTGTATATTGGCAGTAAAGTAAATATATTAGAATATCATTTCCACATGGGTTCACTTCCACTGATATTGGCTAATATCAGTCAGTGTAAAATTTGAATAAAATTAGTAACACTGATGAAATAGCTTTATAAGATTTCACATAAAAATATAAGAAATTTAAATTTATGTAAGCACTGATACAAATACTAAACTACTATGCTAATGAATCGATGCACTAAATTAGTATTTTAGATCCAAGAGACATATTTTGACTTTTATTTAATTATACCTTATATATAATATTTCATATATGTACTTTAGGATTGCTGAGAATTAAACTTATTTTATTGGGGTGCCTGGGAGGCTCAGTTGGTTAAGCATCTGACTCTTGGTTTCGGGTCAGGTCATAATACCACTGTTCGTGAGTTTGAGCCCTGCATCAGGTTCCGCACTATCAGGGCAGAGAGAGAGGGAGAAAAAGAGAATCCCACGCAGGCTCCTTGCTATCAGTGCAGTGGGGCTTGATCCTACAAACCATGAAATCATGACCTGAGCCAAAATCAAGAATCAGATGTTAAATCAACTGAACCACCCAGGCACCCCTAAAAATTTTTATTTGAGATACAATTTTCCATCTTTATCTTTTTTCTACAAATTATTTTATTTATTTATTTTTTTAACTTTTTCTTTCAATTCTAGTTACTTAATGTACTATATTAGTTTCAGGTGTATGATACGGTGATTCAACAATCCCATACTCCATCTTTACCTTTTTTACCTATGTATCTATGATTAAACCATACCTTCAAAGTGATCATCTCTTCTGGGCTGTGCCTTCTTTGGTGATTTTGTAACAGAAACTTTATTTTCATTGTTTTTGAATAATTCTAGGCAAACAGTGGGATCTAGACAAAAAGAGCAAGATAAGACAAAAGTTCAGCTCTGGCTCATTCTATCTCTGAAGTGGCTATATTTTTTTATGATAGTATTAAAAAATAATACCCACTCTATAAATCACTGTGATATTGGTAATTATGTCAAAGTTTCATAATATGAAATAGTAACTAACCATTCACATATTCTTGGTTTTCTGATTAAGTACATAGCCAATAATTAATACAGAGCACAGAAATGCTAATAATGTGAAAAAAATCACATAAACACTTTCTAGTAATGGCATCATCTTTTTATTTTGGGAATTGTTTTACTGTTTATTTTAGCTCCTTTCTTAAATTCCTGATTTCTGCTGGAATAAAGTAAAATTTCTATAAATTCATAATAGGTGAAAGCTGTTATTACAGGAAAGGCCATATACCCTACTATTCTCTCCTCTACATATGAGGACCTGGGAAAAAGGAGATGTAAGCAAGACAATTGATAGGAGAGACAAAGATCATTTCATTAATTTTATGGATAAAATAACGGTTTTGCTTTTGTCCTAATGTATTATATTTACATAACAAAGAATTTATGGAAATTCTATATACATTTTATAGCCAAGAGCACTCTAAATCTATTAATTTTACAAAATAAATGGGATGATTGTAAATATAGGGCCCTATAATTTACTGGTAATGAATGATTCTATGGAATGTAAATTGGAGATTTGGTGCAGTTGTACTTTTTGCTTATTGAAGAACTGTGAGAAAAGAAAATAGTGGTGTAAGCAATGGAGTAGAATAAAGAATGGAAATTTATGCATTTCAAGTAGGTTAACATAAAACCACATTTAAGGGCAGCATACATTTCTTAATATCTTACATCATCTTGCAAAAGGATAACTTAAAATCTTTAATTAATATCTAATGCAGTAACATTGAATATGCTAAATAGAAAAATATGATTTTAAATAGTGTAAAGCTCAAACTACATACTTCAATTAAATGCTAAGATAGCATATTTTTAGAATATTATTAGAAAAACAGAATAGTAGTTGTAGAGTTATTTTTTAAGCATGTGGAAACTGAAGATTTCCATTAGTCTTTTAGCAATAATTACCCATACTAATAAGCATGATTTCCATGGTTCACAGAGATTATATTTCTCAAGATTAGGGAAAATATTAGTCAATATTTGGGCATGTCTCATAATTATATGTGACCTAAGGTATTGTAAGAGTTGGGTGTGTCTATATGAATTCAACATAAATTAGAAATAAGAATAACAGATTTTTAAAAAATGGTACCTCTGTATTTAATAAAACATTATATATTGTTTAAGTCATTTATGAAAAACCATGCTGACATGTCAAAAGGAGCATTAGTCAGTCAGGGAAGACAGATTACCATGGGCTTATGTTCTGTATGATACCTTATAACCTACTGATCTTTCTACATGTTCTCCTGTTCTTGCTATTCCATTTCATCTATGAGCGTCCTGAGCAAAGACATTACAATTCGACAGAACTGGATTAGACCCGAGACCTAATTTTTACTAGTTGTGTGACTCTGGGCAAATTGCCCTCTCTCCTTCATTTCTCTACCCAAGAGAAATAATATTAACTTTGAAATACTACTGCAAGAACTAATGAAATAATGTATGTAAAGCATCAAGACTCATGTCTGCAAAGTGTCAGTGCTCAACAAATGCTGGCTAGTTAACATATAACCACAACATAAATAAGAATAATATTTCCAACTTGGCAATTCTATTCTCAGAAAATATCTTAAATCCTCCATAGAATAAGATGATATTAATTGATGGTCCATAATTGGCTTCATTTTACCCATTTTATTTATATAGCACACAGAATAATAGCTGTAGATCTTTTATAAATTCTTTGGTACTCCTTTGGGCAAATAATCTCTCCATGACTTGATTTCTTAATATGTAAAACAGAGAAAAAAATAGCACTTTCCTCATATTATTATCAAGATTAAAGAATACATACAAAAATATCTAGAAAAGTTGTCTAGCTCAATTTACTCAAAAAAAAAAATTTACTCTACAAGGGCGCATAAACAGCGCTATATTTTCAATATCCTTTCATTTTAAAACATTCTGATTGCAACCTTTAATTTATTTAAAACTTACATTAATTCAAATTTCAAAGGGATAATAAAGAAGCAAGAAACAGTATTCTAGATGGGGGGAAAAATCACTTGATTTTGATAGCCCCTGGAAATACCACTGTGAAATAAGACACTACTCTTACCCTCAAAAAATAAGCTAGGGTACAAACTTATTGTAAAGAGTTCAGCTTGTGAAACCTTTTTCTTGCATCATAAAATCAATTTTGTACATTTAAATCTACCCTCTGAGGTCATCAATGGCAAGTCTATGTTGCTGTTTTAAAAATCTTTTGTCTCCCAGTATGGCTTGCCCAATGTCTGGGAAATAGATTTTAAATACATCTTTATAAAATACTTAAAGAAACCTATAAGTAAGTTGAGTTTCTATTATGTATGTGGTTCCATACTCAACACTTCATTATCTCATTTAAGTAACATAACTTTATTTAGGCATTAGAACAACCTTAAAATTATTTCATCTCCTATATAATCTCTTTTCAGTTTCTACAGTCCTAATCTTAGCTCACTGGTTGATCTTATTCTTGTTAACTTCATACATAAAAACCTGGTTATTACCCATTTTTTGTATGTGCAAAGTACAGCTGTGCTGTAAAATATGTTTTAAGTCTGATGACTATTTCATCATTTACTTACTAATTTAAATTTGCCTTCCCAAATAGAAACATATATTTAAATGACTATAATATACATACCCAGTCATACACATACACACAAAGGTATTTAGTGACTTTTATCTCATTTACTGCTGATACAGTTAATAGTTGTTGATTGAATATCTACCATATGCCAGGTATGATATTAGGTGGGGAACAAGGAGTGTCTTCACCTCAAGGATCTTACTATTCAAATGGATTTTATTATTGTTTTGCTAGCGCAACAAAGTTAATGTTTGATCACAAAATGTTTTTATTTTATTTATTTTGAGAAAGAGAGAGAGAGAGAGTGCACGAGCAGGAGAGGGACAGAGAAAGAGAGAGGGAATCCCAAGCATGCTCAGCACAGAGCCTGACGCCAGGCATGATACCACAAACTGTGAGATCAGGACCTGAGACAAAATCAAGAGTCCGACGCTTAATCCAGGCACCACATGACCAAAATTCTTATAAATTATTTTTAGAAATCACTGAAGTAAACAAAACAAATTATCAATAAACTTAATTTTGTCACAGTTCTATCTATTCTAGTCCCTTTTGATCCTTCACATTCATTCTTTACCTTATCATTTTGCAACCTGATCTCTTTGTGGTAGCCCATGACTGCTCAAGTCACATTAAAAAGTTAGTCTAACTTATTTTCTACCTGGCTTAATTCTTGACTACAAATACATGTTACCAACACAGTCTCAAGCTATTTTCATCGCTAAAATAAAATGAACAAGTATTTATTGAGTGCTTACTATGTACTTGACACTGTGCTAGGTGTTACAAACTGCTGCAAGATGATTCTTATCCCTAGTGTAGCCCTAGCTTTAGAACTAAATTAACTTCTTTTGCTTCATCCTACTCTTTCTTTACTCAATGAAATTTGAAATGTGATATGCATAAATATGATAAATATTGAAAGACCACATTGTGTTTTTGTCCTTATATTCTTAGCCTTTAAACTTTTTAAGGGCTCTCCACCCAAATCCCTATACTCAGAACTTATCCTCTCTGAGAAGTGTTCCACATCAAAACAAAGCACTTACTCTCTTCCCTGACCCTGTTCCTCTCAATCTTGCTACCAGTCAAGCTCATTACTTTTAGGTTATTGACTCTTATGTTTTCAGTAAACCAGCAACTCACATCTTGCACATCATGCTTTCCACGGTAGTTATACACCCTAACCTTCCCTGCGTATTCGCTAAATTCCAACACAGATCACCAAATTCTAAAATTACTTCTGTGCATGAGGCAACAGTAAATACAAAAAGACAAACAAATAAAAACTCCATAAAGATAAGACAGTCATTACTGGTTCATGCTTATGTCCATCATGAGAAAAAAACGCAATAACTTACTAGGAATAACAATAATCAGAACCCAAACTCAAACTAAGTAAATATAACTCTTCACAATTTTAGATTTCATCCTCTGACTTCCAATCAATTCCTCTTCCCTCTCCCCCTCCTCTTCTGGCTTTTTCTGTTTAAAGCAGATGACCTCTTTTATCCCAGTAGAAGTCATTAATACTGACTCTCCCCTGATGGTTGCCTACACTGTATGTTTCCTTGGCCCCTTGCTTCTTTATTAATCAGCAAACTCAGTGGTATTCCTCCCCTATCTGCAACTTTCTTTGAATAATTGACCCCCAGCCTTTTGCCCTATTTTCACTCTCATCTTCAAACAAAAATTGTGGACTCATATCCCTTGGCTAATAAATACACGTATAAGATATAAACGGGAAGTATTATGCTACTGAGCAACTTGTGCTAAGGTTTTTCATGGTAGAAATTTGAATTAAAGCTTCCATAACCTGTGCATTTATACCCCACTCCTTGAGGATTACAGCTTTGTTAGGTTGGAGGACATAATTGATTCCATTTCATTAAAAGTTTCTATCCTCTGATGTTTCACCTACCACCCTCCCTACCCCCACAAAGATGGATAGTCTCCCGTAGTTTTATGGACAATGTTGCCCTCTGGTGGCTTATGATTTTCAAGTTGGCATGTTATCCATGTAATATATATATATATATATATATATATATATATACACATATATATATATATATATATCTCCATGTATATTTGAAAATTACTATTAATTTTTAAGTGTTTAATATAATTGAAGTATGTAAAGCATCATTTTAACTTCTTAGTAAAAGTTTAAAATTATGGCCATTATTTTAGGCAGATTTAAATAAGGTAGTAGGATTTTACATATTGAATTGTAAACTGGAAATGTACTAGAAAGTTCTTTTTCTGTAAGAAGAAAACCAGAGGTACAATCTTATACGATTCATTCACAGATACAAAATGACATAAGTGCTACATTATTAATCTAGTAGAAGACTAAGGTATTATAATTGGAGAAGATCCCTCTGATTTTCTTGTTCATTATTTCATCCTTAATCTTACCTTGAGTATTTCTATTCTGAGTATCTGCTGTGATGAGGCAGTAGAGAAAAAGAATGAGGAGAATTTAAATGTCATCATTAAGTTGTACATTATGGAATTCAAATTTAAAAGAAAAAAATTACTTGTATTTAATTAATATAATAATATTTTGATTAAACAAAAGCAAAACAAAAGCTTAACAAGGGTACAAACTCAGTAGTAAGAATGCAATTTGGTTTATAATCATGCAATTAGAGTAATGATATCCATAAAAATTATACAATTGCCATTTTAGACCTTTACCTAACAGATCATGCTTAATGGCCACTGGCAAAATGTTGAATTTAAAATTAGGTTGTTAATTTGTATGTTTGGTTGTCCTTTTACATTTGTTACTCTATCATGCCACCTTGTGACAGATAAAAAATGTTTGATTTTGCCTGATAATTATTACGTCTAATTTTTGTCCTTTAACACAATGGTTTTTTGTATGAGCATATATTCCTTATTAAACCTTTTGCTAAAACATATTATTTACTATGCTGATTTATTAAAAATGCTTTTATCAACAAAAATCACTTAGTTATAAGAATGAGCAAGAAAGATCTATACATTTCCAGAGATAGATTCTACTAAGATAGATTTTTTCTTAGCTTCACTATCAGAAACTATTACAAACATTGTGAATATCTTTTAAAAAATAGACCTTGAACATAAGTAATTGAACATTTGTTCAACAATTGTTGAACATTGGCTGAAATAGTACTTCTGACACTTCTAATATCTGAACTTCCCCCAGGAATTTCAGAAACTTTCATTATTCTCAAAACAGCTATTTAAAGAATGTTTGTTGGTGCTACTGAAGATGAAAAAAAATATATACATCAAAGCAATAAAAAAGTTTGTCAAACTACCCTGACTTACTATACTGGATTCCATTTCCCTAGGATTGAAAGAAAGTCTCACTATCGTTAAGAGTTTGGAGTTACTAATCCTTGGGAACCACCTTATAGTATTGTGTTCACTGAGTCCTGATGAACTTCATAGGAGTTTATAAAACAAGACTGTGGGAGGCACAAAGCAAGTCAGCACAGAGCCTGACGTGGGGCTCAAACTCAGGAACCCAGAGATCATGACCTGAGCTGAAGGCAGATGCTTAATTAACCAACTGAGTCATTCAGGCACCGCTACATTTTCTTTAAAAATGTTTAAAATTTCAATCTTTCAAACTTTACAAACTGTTAGCACACAACAAAAAGTACTACACCTATCTCAAAAAGATAAACGATATCACTAATATAACAAACACCAAAAAATGGAAAGTTGACATTTTGGAATATAAAAATAAATCATCAGAAATCTATCAATAAAGTACTGTGCCAAGAAAGATCAGCTATTCCTTGGAAACTAAGAGTATCTTGGTTATTATTATTATTATTGTTTAATGTTTACCTTTATTTTTGAGAGAGACAGAGGAGAAAGTGAAAGAGTGTGAGTGAGAGAGGGGGAAAGAGAGAGGGAGATACAGAATCTGAAGTAGGCTCCAGGTTCTGAGCTGTCAGCACAGAGTCCGATGCAGGGCTCCAACTCACAAACCATGAGACCATGACCTGAGCAGAAGTTGGCCACTTAACTGACTGAGCTACCCAGGCACCCCTTATATTAAAAAAAAAAAAAAATAAATAAATAAATAAATAAATATACATATATATATATATGTATAAATATATACATATATATTTTTCTTAGAATTCTACCAGCGAATTAATGATTAAAATAATAAATAGAAGGAGTCATCATTAAGTATTACCTAAATAATAAATAGGAAATAATAAATAATTTTTAAATAATAAATAGGAAAATTAATAAAGATAAAAATTAATCTTCTAAATGCTTCTTTGTATACTTAAATAAGCTAGAACTACAAGATAAATATAGATTCTTTGCTTTTCTCAGGACTGATGGTACTTTTACAAAAACATTTCACTGCCATTAAAATCTCAAAAATTCTTAAAATCTACAAAAGAAGCTAATGAATGAGAAAAACTCAAAACCAGTTTTTTTTAAAAGTCACATTACTTATATCAAGTCTATGAGTCCTTGAGTAAATATTTATAAAATTATAAGTAAATGCAAAGTTACATACAATATGCTAATAATTTTAAGTAGTTTTAATTATAAAGTCATAATAATGTGCTGTTTCTTGCTCTGACACCTATAAACTACTCCACATATTAGGCAATGATACTAAAATGATCAAAAGTATCCAAAGAATGATTTGAAGAATCAAGTGGGATAGAAAAAAAGGGTGCCACTGAACATTTCCCAAGTTCTACATAATTGTGAAGATATACACTGTACTTCTTTTCCAAAATGTCAAGTTGTGAAGCCTTCAGAGCTAATGTTCATGGAACAAACAAACTTATAGAAATAGCTTATTGAATAATCAAGCAATTTAAAAACAAAGGAATAACCACATGAAGCAGACACTCTAGAATCAACATTTGTCAAAATGAACCAACTTAGAAACAAATTACAGCATAATTCTCAGTGCACAATGGATAGAATAATCAATGAGAAAGTAGATAAGAAACAGAGGGAAAGTGAAAATAGCACTTAAGTGTATAACAAATCATTTAACGTAATAACATAATTTTCTCTAAGTTTCCTTGGTTGAGTTTTCAGAATTATTACCTTAGACGTATTCATAACTGCACATTTCATTTTGGTTCTTATTAAATGTTATTAAATACGATTTGGTAAAGAATATTTTAAGACAATTTATCTTCAATATCAGACACACATTATTATTCAAAGAGCATTCACAACCCACCTAATTTTTTCCTTAATTTCTTTGATTTCATCTTCTGTGCTCTCTTCAACATTTGCTGAGCAGTAGCAATGTCCTTAAAGCCCCTATTAATAGATTGCATAAAGGAAAAACAAATATTCAGACCATATTTATATATACATAGATATACAAACACACATATCTGAATTATATCATACTAAAACAAATTAGATTCCATTTAAGAACCTAGATGTATAGTTTCTTAAAAACTAATAATTCTTAAAGTCTTGAAAAATGTCTATCCTAAAAATTTTAAAGTCTCTCAATTTCTTAATATTTTAGTTTAAAATATACCACATACCATTCTTTCGAAATTTTTTCTTCTTTTTCAGATTTTAGCGAACTCTTTCTGCTGATCTTTGATTCAGGTGTCCAGGACAAAGTTCTGTGTTCTGGTCTGGCGATAGAAAAAACTACACTAACTGAATCAACACAAGAATATCAGCACGTTTTAAAAAACTACAAACTATTTATGTTGTTTCAAACTCGGAAATAAAATCTATTTAAGTTACAGAAAAACTTTATCTTGAAAAGTAATAAAAGTCTGCCATTAATTTAAAATGTTTACATTTCAATTACTTGAAGCATATTTCAATCCTTTTGTCGAAAGAAATGCAGCCCTGGAATTTTTATTCTAATCCTTATCTCTACCTATATCATAGTATTTTAAAGTTCAGTTGTTTACAACAGTTAATGACATTATTTCACTGACACTTTTGTAGTTGTTTTAATGAAGCTACCTCACACTTTTTTTTTTTACTGAAAACTCTGTAAAAATCATTACACTTAACACTGTTTTCCCATCTTCTAAGCAGATAAATTTGTACTTAATTTTCATCATTTTACCACTTTTGTAATAAGTATAGTATTCTCGTTATGGGTTGATCTTCTAAAAGAGTAATTTAGCTTACCTGCTATTAAACTGTGAGTGTTCTGATGAAAACAAATTTTCCTTCTCATTACATAGCCACGCTTGAGCTGGATGGCTTGGTAAATTCAGTGAAGTATCATCATATTTTAAGGTTCCACAGAACTTATCAGAAAAATAATGTATAAGTATAAAATAAATGGAAAAATTCTAGCACTTATATCATATTACTTTACATGCATATTATTCAGTAGCCTCCCAAGGGAAACACATACAAAAACTGAAAATTATAATAAAATTAAATTTATGTAATACACATGTAAATGTCCTTTATTGTAGTGGTAAGGGATATGTTTTTTTGGTACAGTTTGCATATACAGAGTGATTAATAGCAAAGATTTTAAAAAATATCAAAAAACAAAAACTTCAAAGATTATCAAATAAATAACAGATATTGCAGTCCATTGACCTCTGACTGAGAATCTTCAGCTGTTGCCCTCTTAATGCATATTTTTGTATTTTTAAAGTGCTGTCAACTAGTGATTTTAGTCTGCTGCCAAATATGCAGCTGAAGTATATCATTTTTTTTTTTGCTACTGTGAAATAAAGTGTTGAAAGAAATCCAAAATAAAGAAAAAAATTAGCAGCAAACTAAAGAAAAGCTACATGAAAAATTACATCTGGGGATGAGGAGGAAGTCAGAGGCTTCTAAAAGTAATTGTGTTTTTCAAGTCAATAAATTGCATTATTAATCACTGCAGCACGGCATAACCTTAAGAAACGAACAAAGATGGAGCATTAAGAGATTTCCATGACATGTTACCTTTGGCCAGTGCAGCTGGTTCGGGAGAAGCAGTGTTTGTGAAGGGAAGCGGGCGGAATCTAAAGCTAGCCATTCTTTCTCTAAGGCAGCCTGCAAATAGTAAACATTAATGTACATAGTTCAGTTTGCATAACTTTTACAAAGAATCTTTGAAATTGTCTTTTATACTACAAATATTAAGAGAGCGTAGCAGGATTTTTATTTATAGGAAAATGTGCTACTTGCTATTGTGAGATGTTATGCATCTATTTAAAGCAAACATTGTAAAAAATAGAAGAGTTTTCATCCCCAAGTGGGATAAAGTGAGAATCTGACTGCTCAAGTGTTACAGAAAATAAAGAGGTGCAGACTGTTCCGTGTATTTAACTGTTTGATAATTATGACTCTGAGCCAACTCTAGATGTGACTGGGGGACAGAATCTTTCATCTCTTTTTAATGCAAACTTTAATATTTTCAACCAAACCTCAGTATTGAAAATTTATGGTTATTTTAATATTACTATCATTTTTTCCATGTACACTGTCTATAAGATAGATTTTCCTTAATTTTTTCAAAAATTTCACAAATTTTCTGAATAGATGGAAAATGAATTTTGTGGCAACATAAAAATCATGGATCTTAACATTATAGTCTAATTCAAGTGTGTGAATGATAAAAAATATATAAATTTAAATTTTAAAATGATTCTATTTAAGTCCCTTCACTTTTTATCTTATCTTTATTCCATTTATGTAATTATCAAATTTATTTTATATTTTCACAATGGTATACTAATTATGCTAGTGTTATATAATTAGGATATAATTATCCAAATTTTTTTTGCTTGCAGTATCTAATATGGTTTAGAATAAACTTCTGTCATTCTATAATGTTTCGGGAATTTTTACAGAAAAAGATCAGATGCTCATGAACTTGTTTTTTAAAAGGTTGTAAAATATTCAAACATTTTGGATTTAAAAACTAGAATGATTATATTCTGAGGAGAACTAAATGCAATTTTCCATTTATACAATTTCAGTGTTTCTTGACCAACTCTTGAAAGACCACTGAGAAGGAAAAACTAAGAAACCCTGACTATAGGCTAGCAGTGCAATGACATATTTTTACTTATAGAACTTAGAATAACTAAATTCATGGTATTTGAATAAATAGGAAACCTCTACTCAGTTGTTTGACAGGTACATTGTCCAATTTTTTCCAGGCAAACATTTTAACACATATATCACAGTTATATGTCAGTTACACATGGTTTAAGAATATGTATCTTGTTTAAAAAGTGCTATTTACAATGCAAACAGGATTCAGGGTTCAGATTTTTAAAAAAAAAATTTAATGTTTATTTCATTACTTATGAGAGAGAGAGAGAGAGAGAGAGAGAGAGAGAGAGAGAGAGAGACAGAGTGTGAGCAGGGACGGGGCAGAGAGCGAGAGGGAGACACAGAATCTGAAACAGGTTCCAGGCTCTGAGCTGTCAGCACAGAGCCCAACTCAGGGCTCAAACTCACAAACTGTGAGATCATGACCTGAGCTGAAGTTGGACACTTAACTGACTGAGCCACCCAGGCTCCCCTAGAGCTCAGATTTTTTAATTCTTCCTTGTGTATGACAAATAAAGAAAAATCCAGTTCCATCCCAGGAAAGACCAAGGCCTATGGCATATCAGCTAGCATCAAATTCGAATTCTTAATCTGGTGAAAACTACTAAAGTGAAGAGAAAATGTGAAAATGTGGAGATGATATGATAAAAGGCAGTCCCAGAAGATTCTGGGAAGATGGCGGAGTAAGAAGAACTGGGAACCTGTCTCCCAACTTAGAAAATGATTGCACTGGCACAATCCATCTGATGTAATTATTTTGGAATTCTGCCATCTATTGAAGGCTTATAACTTCCAGGGGAAGACTTGGATGGTAAATTGTGGTTAATTTTATTCAATATCAGCTTTTAGCACAGTAGCAGCTATTCTCTACTCCTGGGCTCTGAGGCAGGCAGCTGTTCATGTGTTCCAGGAGTAGCCTGCACACAGCTTGTAGAGCCAGGGTGGACAATCAGGACAGTAACCTCCAAGTATCGGTATCTATGCACTGATCATTGATTATTGCTTCTGATCACAGAGGTGCAAAGAAGTGGGTATCCTTTGCTGCACTTCTATTGTTGCAAGCCCCTGCCCTACCAGCTAAGTGATCTCCAGGGGATTTCATGGACTGCTATTCTCCCCAACCCCTTCATTTTTCTTTATTTCATCTTTTGGGAGCCATTAAAGACTTAAAGACTAAGATATGCTTTTTTTTTCTTAAGGCTAGAACATTCAAAAGCATCTGTATATATGTAGGAAATTAGAAAGTCAACATACATGTCCAGGGAAAGGCACAGGCTCAGAAAAGACCTGAGAAGACCTTAAGTTTGTAACTCAGGGTGACCCTCAGCACAGAGATAGCCTATAATAATCAATACAAAAAAAAAAAAAAATAAATAAAAGCAAAAACAAAACCCCAGCAAACCTTGGGGAAGAGAATCTAATTTCTAGAATTACTGTAATTATTAGATTCAATGTCCAACTCTAAATAAAGAAATCACAAGCCTTACAAAGCAACAGAAAAGTTTATGGCCCATTCAAAGGAAAAATAAATAAATCAACCAAAACTACCCCTAAAAAAAGACCTCATGGCAGATCTACTAGGCAAAAACTTTACAAATAATTGTTTTAAAGATACTCAAAGAAGTAAAAGGAGAGAAAATGGTATATAAACAGAATGGAAATATCAATAAAGAGATAGAAAATCTAAAAAGACACCAAGAAGAAATGCTAGAGCTGAAAATCACAATAGCCAAAATAAAATATTCACTAGTGGGATTCACTAGAGAGATCTATTTCTGAGTAGGTAGATAAAGGAATCAGTGAACGTGAAGACAGGACAATGGAAATTATCAAGTCTGAGGAATAGAAGAAAAAATAAAAGATTGAAGAAAAGTGAACAGAACCTAAGGGACTTGTGAGACACTATCAAATGTACCAACGCATGTACCATGGGAGTCACGGATGGAACAGAATAAAAGAAAGAGGTAGAGAGCATGTTTGAAGACACAATGGCTAAAAATTTCCCAAATTCAGTGACTGACCTGAATATAAACATCCAAGAAACTTAATGAACTTGAAGTACAAGGAACTCAGAGACCCAAACCAAGACACATAATCAAACTTTCAAAAGCAAAAGATACAGAGAATCTTGAAAGGAGCCAATGAGAAGCAACTTGTCACATATCAGGAATCCTCTCTAAGACATCCAGCAGATTTCTTATCAGAAAGTTTAAAGTCCTGAAGGCAATGGGTTGAGATATTCAAAATAGTGAAAGAAAACAACAACAACAAAACTGTTAACCAAGAATCATATAGTATCAACTGTCCTTCAAATTCAGGGGAGAAATTCAGATAGTCCCAGATGAACACAGGTTGAGAGAGTTTGTTATCATTAGATCTGCCCTGAAAGAAATGCCTAAGGGAGTCCTGCAGGTTGAAATGAAAAGACTAGACAGCAGTTCGAAGCCATATGAAAAAACAAAGATCTCAGTAAAGAGAAATACATGGGAAAGTATAAAAGCTAATATTATTGTAACAACGGTTTGTAACTCTACTTTTTGTTTTCTATATGACTTGAGACTAACATATTTTAAAACTATTAATTTAAAAGCTAGTATTATTGTTACTTTGGCTTGTAATTCCACATTTAGTTCCCCACATAATTTAAGATAGTAATTGATTTAAAGGAGTTATTAGTTTAGTTTATACAAAGGCAATTTTGTGATATCAACAACCAAAAGTGGTGGAGGTGGAACTGTAAAGGAGAAAGTTTTTGGATGCTTTTGAAGTTAAGATGGTATAAATTCAAACTAGAATGTTACAGCTTTAGGATATTAAGGGGGATTAAGGAGTTATTGTTTAATAGCTATGTAGCTTCAGTTTTGCAGAATGAAAAGAGTTCTGGATATGGATTAATGGTAACACAACTTTATGAATGTATTTAATACCACTGAATACCACTTAAAAATTAAGATGATAAATTTTATGTTATGTGTATTTTACTACAATAAAAAAAATTAGGGGGAAATTTTTAAAGGTAATGTGCCACTAAAGGACTGACTGTGGAAAAGGAGCAGTATTGCCAGGTCAGAAGCTTGATTTATACACTGTTTTTGCTTTTTTTTTTTTTTAATATACAAACAACTTTTTTTTTCTTTTAAACACCTGCCAACCACCTCCTTTTTACATTCTCTGGGACTCCAGCTGTTTCCTTTCTACAGCAGGACAGGGACTCACAAAGCAGAGTGATTTCTTTGCCATTTCACATAGATGTAGATGGAAGTCTCTTTCTTAAAAAAGCTATCTAAAGTCTGGGAAAAAATGTAGTCTTTAAACTGACACATAAAAGTGAAGAAAACTTTGAAAATCATTTTTCTTGGTTTTTAATTCAATGTCACAAAATTTTATAAGATGCCAGAACAATTCTTTAACTCCTATCTCAGAAATTTCTAGAAGCATGAAGAGAAGGTTTAATATAAAATGCTAAAGATGCTCTTAGTAATTATAAAATCACAACCAAAAAATATTACCAATACTACTGATTTATATGAGTTCAAGTTTATTAATATCAAGTATATTTGGCAGTACTTAGAATGTTGAAAAAAACTTTCAAAATGTTAGGAGGAAATGGCCAAGATTATAAATATACTACTGTTTTAAAAACGTATATTAATATATCATGCTTACCACTGGACATTTATACAAATTTCAGTTATTGCTTAAGAAAACCTTCTGTTCAGATATCCTTTAACTTACAACTGAGGATCTGGAAAGCTTTCTAGTTATTAGAAGACTACTAACAAATTTATTACATATTAAAAATAAACTTGAACTTAGATTTGTAACTGTGAGTTCACAATTGAATGTTTGACCGGATATCCATGTATTTGTCTTTTTTTTTATTTGAGAGAGACAGAAAGTGAGGGAGAGAGGCAGAGAGAGAGAGAGAGAGAGAATCTTAAGCATGCTCCACACTCAGCACAGAGCCTGACGCAGGGCTTGATCCCACAACCTGGGATCATGACCTGAGCTCAAATCAAGAGTCGAGCGCTCAACTGACTGAGCCACCAAGGCACTCTAATCATGTATTTGGCTTTTGATCAGAAAAGAAATCATTATTCTATAATCCAACTTTGAAAGTCTAGAAAATAAGGATATTAAAAAGAGGAGGAAAGAAAGAAAGAAAGAAAGAAAGAAAGAAAGAAAGAAAGAAAGAAAGAAAGAAAGAAAGAAAAGAAAAGAAAAGAAAAAAAGAAAGGACTACAAATAACATTCATGTTTATCTGGGTGTATAAATACACAATTTTTCAGGCCATCTAGTGTAATCCTTTCATTTGATGCGTGAAACTAGGTTCAGACTTGCCCTAAGCAACAAGTCAGTTAGAATTGAGCAAGTCCCAGAAATGCTAAAAGCCATGACTTGATGTTTTTCCTCCTCCCTTCACTACTACTCTCGTGCCCCAACACTTTCCTCCTCTTCTGTCCAAGTTGTCTCTTGCTATCCCCAAAATAATTCTTTCTAATACTTCTTGATAACTTCTGGAGCATCTTAGAATCCTTATAGTTTGGAAACTTGGCCCATTATACATCTCAAATCTCACTTTCTAAACCCTCTCTTCCATCCTCATTGCAAAAGCACGGTGGCTCAAATTGTTTGAGACTGTTGTTATATATATGCCATGCATACCTTTTTTCATTAAACAAAATGTCACTGTGGTCTTTTCCTTTGCCTATACTTTAGATTGCATTTGTTTATTTCCCCACAATGTACTGTAATATGTAACACTCTGTGAAGTTAATTTGCGATAGGGATCAAACATAAACCCCAGAGCAGAATGTTGCCCAGCTTAACACCTTTGTCTCTGTCTCAAAAATTATTCCTGAAAACTTACTGAATTTTACTTCAGTCTGAGAAAAAAAAAATCCGATTTGACTGTTGTGGTTTTCTATATTTATGTTATATTAGCTTTTCTCATCTTCTCTAGATTTAGGGACTCGTAACAGAATTGGTGGTTTAAACTTAAAGATAACTTTATTGTTTTAATATGGTGGGTTCTAAACAGTGTTAAGTAACAGAGAAAATCTTATTAAATTAAATCGACAAATAAAAGCATCAACTAAAATTACTGTAATTTAAAAGGTGCAAAATAGGGGCACCTGGGTGACTCAGTCAGTTAGGCATCCAGCTTCGGTTCAGGTCACGATCTCACAGTTCATGAGTTCAAGCCCTACATTGGGCTCTGTGCTCACAGCTCAGAGCCTGGAGCCTGCTTCAGATTCTGTGTTTCCCTCTCTCTGCCCCTCCCCTCACTCTCTCTCTCTCTCTCAAAAATAAATAAATATTAAAAATAAATAAATAAAAATAAAAACAATAAAAATAAAAGTTCTGGTGTAGATCACTATGCCACATTAGACTTAACATACTTATTATTTACACGTGTATTAAGTTATTATAAATATTTTATGGCAAAGTGGCCAAAATTCCCTCTAAAGGAGATTGAGACCTAGGCTTATTAAGGCTTCCGCTAAAATAATTATTTTAAAAAGGTTATCCACTTTGCACTGTGAACTCAAGGCCCAAGAAAATGTCTTATTCATCACTATTTCAGAAGTTCATTATGAGTGGTATATAATCAGTGCTTAGGGCCAGCAGACAATTCTTCATGAGTCTCCATTTCTGCATGCCTTATGACAGCTTTCTTTCCAGACTATCTTTTCAAGGATCTGTGTATAGCTAATACCCTGGGAAGATACAGATAGTGTTTTCCCCTGTGCTAGAGGGCACTATGCTACTCTGGACTCATAGGGTATGGACCACATTGATTCAACTTATGGGGTTTAGACATGGTTCACTGTGGAGGAAGGAGCTGAAGTTATCTTGTGGTGGGGTTCTTTAGGCTAATTCAGGGTACTATTGCTGCTTCTATATCTGAATTGTAGAGTAGAAGTTGATATATCACATGTTTTACTTTTCTATCCCATAAGTGCCAGAGGCAATTATCCCAATAGGGGAAGAGTTGCAGGTAGAGAAATGTTAGTGTGACAAACTCTTAACTTGACATCTCTTGGATGACTATTGGGTCTATCCTCTGATGTCCAAAGCTTTCATTATATAGATGATATCCTGTTGGTTGTCATGTCAGAATGGTATGTGAATTATATCTCAACAACAACAACAAAAAAAGTCTTAGTTTCAACTGTCCTGATAATAGTGAATTATCACACCTCTGCCAGCAGGACTTGACCGACAAATATGAACAAAATTCTGGAGATAGCATTCAGGGATTGGTTAGTCAAGTAATTTCTTGGGACTATGGAAGAAATATACTGCTCAATCTCTCCACTGGCCAAACAAACAAACAAACAAAAAACAACAGTAACAAAAAAACCCTATTATCTCTTCAGCTTTTTACCACAAAAAAGTAGGTCCAATATCTTACTGGACCCCTTCAGAACTGGAAACAATAGAAGATTCTGTGACTGATGATATTATCAATTGGACCCTCTGGCCTCCACCTAGAGGCATCCCTTGTGGCTTTGGGTTTGTGGCCTTTCTAACACAGATACCAGGTATATTCCCATTGGAAAAAAGCTCCTGCTGGACTCTTTTAGAAACTAAATGATTGACCGTTGGAGGCCTTGTGACTCTCTGACCTAATAGTTCTGGTTTGGGGTAAAACAGCTCAGATTCAATGACTAACAAGGTGAAAGGTCTTCCAAAGCCTCACTTGTCAAAAGAAATAGCCATCCTGGCCTCAGTGGAATCCTGGCTTTGACATGAGAAAGTAGCAGCTATAATCCTCAGGGAAACATTACCTCAACTCAATGGCCTGAACCAGAGCTACTGGCTTGGATTAAATTCACCCAGGTTCCCCTATTGGTCTGGTTCAGGGATGGTTCAGATAAGCTGAAACCCAAATGACACTTGGGTTGTGGCCAACAGTCCACAGTTTGGTCTGCCATGTGGAAAACTACAGACCGGCTGACTACAGACAACCTGTTTTGGGTCCTCACACAGGAAAATCAAATCACAGTTGTTTACAGAACTGTTTTCATTACTCATATGGATGTCCAATGTAAAGTCCCATCCCCTGATGAGATGACTGGAATCAAATCACCGATTAGGCTTCATTCTATGTTTGAAGCTATTAATGCATGCTAGACTTGTGACTTCTACAAACAGTTTTTTAAAGTTTATTTATTTTTAGAGAGAGAGAGAGATAGAGAAGGGGAGGGACAGAGAGAGACAGAGAGAGAGAGAGAGAGAGAGAGAGAGAGAGAGAATCCCAAGCAGGTTCCACACTATCAGTGCAAAGCTTGATGCAGGGCTCTAATTAACAAACTGTGGGATCATGACCTGAGCTGAAATCAAGAGTCAGATGCTTAACTGACTGAGCCACCCAGGTGCCCCATTACTTCTACTAAATTTACCCCTTCATCTATGGTGAAAGAGGTAACATTGCATGGATCCTTGCCCCTGTCTGCTATTGAAAAATTGACTAAATTAAACTTTCAATACCTTACTGTTGATATCTTTTCAGGTTGCCAGGTGACTTTGGCCATATTAACTGCAGGCCTTGAAATTTGTCTGTATAATTTTACGGTTTTCTGGACCATTGGAGTCTGACAGGTACTGCCTTTTATCACAAAAGCTATTCAACAATGAGCTGATAGTCTGACTCCACAAGTCTTACTTCCTTCCATTCAAATACGCTGATAAGGCAGTTAATGTGACTGTCCCCAGAAAAGGATCATACCCTTGCAGCTACTTCCTAGGCAATGAGTAGGAAAAACTGTACCGAGGTTAAGACAGACCTGCTTTGACAACTCAGGATTCTGTCCTGACAATTCCTGGGCATGATGCATATTCCTCTTCCCTAACAGTGAGTCCCAGACCAGCATGATTGGCACATCCTCATCCTCACGGCACAGCCTGGCCACAGGAGATTTAAGGTATACAAATTTAATCCTGGCTAAGTTTTCTAAAAATGAATTTATTCCTCTTGTCCTAAACCTTCCACTCAAAAGGTCTAGGTGTGAATGGAGAATGATTAGGAAAAAAAAAGTGAGGTTGCATTTACTGCAACGGGACACTTGAATTTTGAGGGGGTGGAGGATAACCAACACCCAGCATCTTTGAAATGAACACCTTACGTTCTGAGAGGTAGAGGTAGAGGCATGGATAATTTTTGTCCTTCAGAACTACCCCTGAAGCCTTCTTCCACAAGAAAATGTGCTGTATGGCCCTTCCAAGTGGCTGCAAGAACCTTAAATTTAACTTATTGCTGGGTCTGCCATTCCTTTCCAGAAGGCTGTGACCACAGTGTGATAGTGATTCCCCTTAACATTACAGAGAAGTTGATCAGGATATCAAGGGATAGCCCCAGAACCTGTACCACCTGTACCACACTAGATGTTTCCCTATACCCATTCTCAGTCATCCCATGGGATGGACAAATGCCACCTGGAAGGTGTTCTGGTCATAAATCATCTTCAAATGTTTAAGAAAACACCACTAGAAATCATTCAAGTCAGTTTTGACTCACTGGCCAGGGTTGTTTTAGATGGCAGAATTTAAACTTCTTCCTTGAGGCCCAAGAGTCTGTGCAGTAGCTAATACTTCCAGCTGTACCTGGATTAAAGCCCCTAGTTGGAGTCAGTACAGAAACTTAAAGAGAAAATACCTGGGCTATTGATAGTAACCTTAATAAATGCATTATGAGGATAACCCAATGGATTTTCTCCTGGCTCCTGTCCGATTATTCGGGGGGACCTACTAGAGTGGGTCTTATGGGAAAATTTGCCATGTATACACAAGGACTACATATTATTGGGAGACAATTTTTTTATAGGTTTCTAACATTTCTGCCTAACGTACAAGAGTTGTTGTTCTGGACTATCTTTTCAAAGATGTTACTATAGCTAATAGACTCAGAAGATAGAGATAGTCTTCTAGTGTTTCCCTCTGGGGCAGAAGGAAAAATTTCTTTGCTGTCTGGTATAATTAAGATAATCATTTCCTCTGGATCATGGAGTGGAAAGGTTTGGTAGTAGCCCTTTTTAAAATATAAGGTTTCCTAGGCTTGGGATTCCTAGGGGGGAATTCTTTGGATTCCTCCCTGTGCAACTTGGGGGCAAAGGGGAACAGATAGGAGCACTAAGCTCCTCCTGCCTGATGTGACAAGTAGTAAATGTCTTATTTCTTCTGCCAGCATACAGACATTCTGATACAGGGACTCCATGGTCATTTAATCATGACATCTTAAGTTGTAAGATGATTTTCAAATAAAGTGGTGACGCTGTTTGATGCATTCACTGAATCCTCAGTCCCCATGTCTCTATCTCTGCCTGGTCATTTTAGGTAATTTCCACACTGCACTTGCCAGTCATTGATACCTTCTTATTAAGTGACTAGTCATGATCTTTTCAGCAGCTGTAATGCAGTAGTTAAAAGTTTGTTGTTCTTTATTCCTAGACTGCTACTTAATGGTTGTTAACTCATTGGAAAGGAAAATAGTAAAGAAATAAGTATTAATTTGTAAATGTTTTCATATTCTATATATTAAATGCCTAAGGTGAAATAAGCAATTATCAAAGAAGAGAAAGAAAAGGAGAAAAGACACATGTACCCTCTGCAATTTGGCATTGATGTTCAGAAGTATATAAAAAGAAAATACTATGTAACTCATGGAAAGTGGTTGATACTACATTGTCACTCAAACCTATAATTCATTAGCCATCACAGTACTTTCATAGCCTGTTATGATACTCATTACCGTTAAGTAATGAGCATAAATAATCCTAAAGACTCAAGAGAAGCATTTAATTTCCCAAATTGTACAATAAAGTCATTACATATTACTAACTTCCTAGAAGATGAATGGTAAGAAGTTTTGATGCCAAGCTTTTCAAATGGCTAACTTTGAGATCTTTTCTATTAATGATTTATATGTTTAGTTTTCAAAAAAAGGCACATCTTTCTTAATTTCAAAAAAATAATAAAATAAAGTGGTGCCAATGAAAAAGAGGTAAAAATGTATTTTTATAGCATTCTATATATTTATGTATTTACTCACTGTTTATCACTTCAAGTTAAATGTAAGCTCTGTGAGGTTAGGGATCTTACCTGTTTTCTTCATTGTGGTGAGAACAATTCCTGAAATATTTAAGATAACTACTGACCTGAAATACTCATTTATAAAAATTTCGTTCTGTCCATTTCATTCTGGCATAGCTTTAATTAGAATTAAAATTATCCTGAGAACATCTATAATTATTACATTTAAAAAGGAGCTGAAGGCACACAAGGGTAATCAAAGCATCCAGGACTTAAAAAGCCAAGAGCCTAGAAAGTAGAGTGTCATGCTGATATGAATCCTATATTTCCCTCCACATTTTCCCTCAAGAAAATTCTTAATTTTATTAACAGGAAAAAGAAGCCAAGCAGAAATATGAAGTTTCTTGTAGCAGTTTCACTGGAATGAGGACACAGAAGTTAAAGTGCAGGGATGCCAAGATAGTTAGGATTGGACTAAGATCCTCAAGAGAAAAGAGCCACAGAAATGTGAGCTCAAAGTAATGTATAAAATTCCCCTTCATGTGTTTTCCAACTCCATGTAGAATATGTGTAGGAGAGACACATAGAATCAAAGGGCAATAGGAATACCTATTGTACTAAAAAGCTAAAAAGGAACTTCTTCAGTCACTGGATGCTGTGAAGAAAGGGGTTAGAATCGAGGGACAAACAAGGTGAGGGTAACCTGGTAAATATGTCACTCTTAGTTGAGACACCATATTAGATCAGCCCCCAAGAGAAACCAGAAAGAGACCAGTCAATAAAGCTTGAAAATAAGGCTCAAAGAAACTCTTCCATACAATATCTGCCTGCAAGATTCAAATTAAATCCTCTTTAGAGAAAGAAAACACTTTTCGGGCTCTTTACACTTTTTTCATTCATGTCTGATAGTTAATCAAAGATTGAATGCCAAAAAGGAGAACTAACTCAAAATACAAGAGATAAACAGTCAATAGAAATAAACCTACAAGTGATCCAGATGTTGCAATCAACCGAGAAAATTTTGAAAATACCATAATTTGTATATTCAAGAAAATATAGAAGATGATAGAAAACTTCAACATTTAACCAGAATTTATAATAAATAAGTAGAAATTCTAAAACTATAAAAAAATGGAATAACTAAAATTAAGAATTCAAAATATAGGCTACAAATTCTTAGGTAACTCAAGAGAGACAATTAGTGAACTACAAGATAGGTCAGTAAAAAACATGCAAATTAAAACACAGAAGCACACACACACAAAAATAGATAACAATTCAAAACAGAGTTGAAAAGTCTAATGTGAAATGATGAGAAATTCTAACATATACATTTTTGGAAGCACTTTACCTCAAAGAAGAGAAATAATGAAAAAGATTAAATGTTTGAAATACTTGGCCAAGAAATTTCCAAAACTGGTAAAAGACATAAACCACAGATTCAAGAAGCCATTCAACCTCCTTACTACAAACAGAGTAAATACAAAGAAAATCACACCTTTGCTGAAAAACAAACACAGAAAATGAACCTTAAAAGTAGTCCAGAAGTGGAAGGATATCTTCAGAGAAGAAAATTAAGATTTAGTACTGACTTTTCAACGGAGTCTATGAAAGCCAGAAGCTAATGAAATAACATCTTTGAACACAAAAACTTTACCTAGAATTATATGCCTAGAGAAGATATCCTTCAAGTTTTAAAGTAAAAGAAGTGTTCAAATGACAAAAAACGCATCTGAAGTTAAATAATTACTAAAACAAATCCTTCAGGGGAAGGAAAATAAATGCAGATGGAAGCTTGTTAATGCAGGAAAAAATGAAGTACATGGAAAAACATAACCACAAACCAACAAGCTAATGAAGGGGGGAAAAGGAAAACAAACAAAAACTTGATTCATGTAAGAGAGGGCAATAAAAACCTAAAAAAATATACATAGAATACATACGACAAACAAAAAACTCATACAAAGATGGTATTGATAAATCTAATTATATTCTATAAAAAATATTAAAATAATTTGAATATGTCAATGAAATACTATCAGAATGGAATATAAAAATAAGCAAAACCTAATTATAGTCTCTTATGATATAATAATTTTAAATATAAAATTTAAAAAAAAATTAAAAAATTAAAAAAAAAATTAAAAAAAAAATTAAAAAAAAAAAACAGAAATGTTAAATGGGAATGGTTAGAAAAATATCTATTACTATAAAATTACCAGCCAAAAGAAAGTTGTTGTAGGTATGAAATATCAGAGGAAGTAGCCACTAAGGCATTTGGTTAAAGAGGGAACCTAGAGTTAAACAAGGGAATTTTATTATGATGAAATGGTCAATGATACAATCACTTCCTATACAAAATGTGATGCCCTAATAATGTAGCTTCAAAGTATGAGGCAAAATTTGACAGAACTATAAGTTCATTTAGAGAAACCCACAATCATAGTAAGAGATTTTAGCATCCTTCGGTCAATAACAGAATTCTTCCTCCCAAAGTCACTGAGGACTCAGAAGATTTTTAAAACCACAATTAATAAACTTGAAATAACTGTGATTTTAGTAACAATATACTTAAAATTCTTTTCAAATGCTCATGGAACATTTCCCAAAATATATTATATGCTGAGACACATTTTTAAGAAACAAATAAAATCAATATTACAGCAAACTCTTTCAGAAAACAAAACAGAGGAAACATTTCCCAATGAAATGTATATGGCCAACATAACTTTGATACCAAAATCTAAATTAACAGTTTTATAAAAAAGAAAATTTATACATCCAAGTTCTTCTTGAATATAAATGCAAAAATTCTAAACAAATACTAGTAAACCAAATTCAGAGATAATAAAAAAGATAATACATTACAGCTAAGTTGGTTTATTCTAAGAATATAAGAGTTAAAGTTTGAAAATCACTGTTATATGCATAAAAAGTATTTGATAAAATAGAACTCATATATAAAATCATCATCATCATCATCATCATCATCATCATCATCATCATATTAGCCTCTTGGAATGGTAAAAATATGTTACGGAAGGTAACTTCCTTAATCAAATATAGAGTTTCTACAAGAAACCTATATTAAAACTCTTACTTAGTGGTGGAATACTGAAAGCTTTCATCCAAAGACCAGAAGCTAGAAAATGATGAAAACTAATATCACCACTATTCAACATTTTACCGGAAATAGTAAATCAAAAACAAACAAATGCACAAACAAAACAAATAAAAGGCATAAGAATTGGAAAAAAAAAAATGTAATTGTTCTCAGATGACATGATGTGTATACAGAATACCAAAGACCTGAGAGATAACCTACTAAAATTAATAAGTGATTTTAACAAAGTGGCTGAATATAAGGTCAATATACAAAAATATAATATCAGAAAATATCTGATAAATCTAACCAAAAATGTACAAGACCTCTATGATGAAACCTACAAAGCATTTTTACAGAGATTTTTAATGGCTTACATAAATTGTGGGATAGTCTATGTTCATGGATTTTAAAAAGTAATAGACTAAAAAATATTATTTCTCCCAAGTTGATTTATAGATTCATTTGACCCAAGAAGAACATGACCCCTCCATCACACTATAAACAAAAATTAATTCCAGGTGCATCTAGATTTAAATGCTGAAAGCTATAAAGTTTCTAGAATATCTTAATGATCTAGGAGTAAGCAAAGATTTCTCATATATCACAACAATTAAATTTTTTATTTGAAATTAGAAACATTCTGTTCATTAAAATTAACCATAAAGACAGTGAAAAGGTAAGCCACAGAGGTTAGAATATTTGCAAGGGAAAAGAGAGTAGTATTCAGAATATATATAGAACTTCTACAAATCAATAAGAAAAGATATACAACCCAATGAAAAAATACACAAACACTTGATCATATCACAAAAGTGAATATCTAAATGGCCAATATGCATTTTAAAAGGTATTCAAAATTATTAATTATGACAAATGAAAATTAAAACAACAATAGCTATACCACCACACACCTACTGGAATGGAAGAAAAAGACATGAAAATACAAAGTGTTGTGAAGATAGAGCTCCTCTAAAACACCCATATTCTTCTGATAGGGCTATGAACTGATATAATCACTTTGGAATACCATTAGGCACTATCAACTAAACACAGGTGAATGTTAAGGCCCAGAAATTCTATTCCTAAAAGAAATGTGACTATGTACATCAGAAGACATGCCACAAGAATGTTCATAGCATTTAGCTTTAATAGAAAATACTAGAATTAACAACAAATATCTTCCAATAGTAGAATAGATTACTATTCAAAGTGTATGCATTCAAATAAAAAAATGGTGTGTTCAAATAATAGATTTAAAAAGTAGCATACTCAAATAATAGATAAAAAGTGGGTATTTTCTTTTTATTTATTTACTTATTTTTTTGAGAGGGAGAGAGAGAGCATGTGCACACCTGTGTGTGCACAAGCCAAGGAGGAGCAGAGAGGGAGAGAGAGAATCCCAAGCAGGTTCCGCACTGTCAGGACAGTGCCCAACCCTAGGCTCAACCCAACAAATTAGGAGATCACGACCTGAGCTGAAATCCAGAGTTGGACACTTAACTAACTGACTGAGCCATCCAAGTGCACCAAAAAGTGGGTATTTTTAAGATTGGTATATATACAACTATACTCAACAACATAGATAAATCTTATGGACATAATATTACATGAAATAATAAGATTACATACTGTATGATTCCACCTATAGGAAGTTCAAAATAGGGAAAACTAATCTTTGATGATGTAGGTATGAATACTGCAGAGGCATGAGGAAGTCTGGAGATGTTCATATGTTTTACATCTTCATCAGAGTGGTGTTTATGTGGGTGTAACTAAGAGGAAACAGTGAGTAAAACTAATGTAAAAGGCTAGTGCTCTGTATGATAAAACAGTGCTCGATTTGGTTGGAGCATTTGGAAGTCACAGAAGTGGTATGGATGTCTTTACACTTTGGTACCTTACTGTGGACTCTTACATTAACAATATAGAGGGTGTTCTCATTTTGCGAGGCAACAAAGAACTACAAAAGACTGTTGAGCAGGGCATACATAAGCTCAGAGTTGTATTTAATGAAGGATAACTGATAAACAAAACATTGTGCAAATCATTTTGTCAAAAAGTACGCACAAACTCTTGTTAATATTCTCGGAGCACAGTCACATACTGTACATGATTGTAGAGTAAATAAAGAGGATATTAAGAAATCAGAAGCATACCTTTTCAAGTGTTGTTTAAAATAATCTATGACATAGTGTTAAGAGGATAAAAATCTTAAAAACTGATTTAGCTCCAAAACAGTATACTAAACATTTTTAAGACCTATATTTATACGTTGTGGTTGGTACTTACTTCATCAAATGTAAAATCCTCCAAATTTATTTCTTCATATTCTTCTTCAGATTCTTCATTCTTAATAGCCTCTAAAGCTGTTGTCAGTTTCTTTCGCAAAAGGAAGCCCTTCCAAACTGCCTAAACAAAAATTTAAAGCATGTTATACAAGGTTATAGATCAAACTACAAACCAGATTCTCTGTGTTATCCCATTAGGAAGATAAAACATCTAAGCCCTTAGTTTAATGGCTCAATAATCTGTTTTTTGAACTTTATGTGACACTTAAAACTGTAAGATAAATTAAACAACTGCATGTGTCTAAAGTTCTGAATCTCAGGAGACTTTCCTTGTGGTAAGCAGAAAAGAAGCTTTAAAACTCCCTCAACTGCACATGTAGGTCAACCAATCAATTATCTGACAATTCCTCCAGGACCCATTCTAAACTAAGAAGAAAGAGATACAAAGGAAAACCAATTTTTCTCATTTTCAAATAATTGTGTATAAAATAAACTAACACACATTTAGGAAAATTTCAACATATACAAATGGCCATATTAGAAAGGTATAATCTTTTCCCATAACTATTAACTAATTTCATTTTAAAATAAACTAAGCACATAAAAATAGAATTAAAATCATTCAGATTCCTTAATAATCTTGGAGTCGAGAAAGCTTTCCTAACTATAACTCCAAGAACTCTGTAGCTTTTAAATAAGTAATTTTATATACTACTAGGGAGTGAGATCTAAGACCCATTAAGTATAAAAAAACAAGATAGAAACAAGTGTATATTCTATGCTGCCATTTTTATGCAACTTTGCATATAAATATACAATAAATACATAAATTATATAAACATATACACTCAAATATATTCATATATGTATATGTGGTTGTTAATATTTACAAATAAAAGTTATGAAATTAATTTTAAAAATCATTAAGTATAGAGGCAGAAAATAGGATGCAAGATATAGCAACAGAAACCAGACTTCTCTGAATATACCTTTCTTAGATTTGACTTTGGAACTGTGCACACGCATAAGATAACTATAAAACAAACAAATATGAAATAAAAAGGAAGTCCTGAAGAGATACAAAAATATATTTTACGCTGGGGGCATATACACATGGAAGTTATTTAAAGTGACTTTAAAATATATTTATTCCTAGTCAAATATACTCAAAAGACAAATTTAACTACAGAAGATACCTTAAATATGTTTTCAATAATCATATTGTTAGTAATAATATTGGTATTGTTATCATGGAAAATCTATATATGGAGAACTGGAATATATGGACAATAGCCAGAACATACATGACAATAGAAGTCACTCATAACCTCTGCAGCAACTAGCCTTGAAAGCCAAACCACAACCTCGGCAACAAGTAGCCAAGAATGGTCAAGATTTTGTCAATGACTGTCAGCCTCCCTACTTTTGTCCCTACTTCCAACTCAGGATCAACCAAAGCTAGCCAAATAAGCTTCCCAACCAATCACACAATATGTCCTACTTTCTAGCTGCCCACTTTAATACCTTCCCCCTGCCCAAACCCTCCAATTAGACCATACCTGAAGATCTTTTTTTTCTCTCTCCCTTTCTCCACTAAAGGTTTCCTACTCTCCCCCCTGCCTTTGAGACTATGCCAAAGGCAACTGATAGTGGCTGAGTCCCTTGCTATAGCAGTCTCTGAATAAATAGCCTGTTTTTTTTTTTCTTATTTGTATGGTCCTTATTTATTTTCACTAAGTATGTGCATGTGTACACAGACACAAACACAGATACACACACACACACACACACACACACACAGAAAGGAGAGTGAAAAGGAGGAAAAAAATAAAGAACAATTATGTTAATGTTATTGGGAACCAGAAATTTCCATAGAAGAAAAAAGATGCAAATATAAAATCGAATAAGTAAAAATCCTGTAGTCCTAAATTTAATATTAAAATGTCAGTATGAACCCATGGTATACTTTTTCTTAAAAATATGTATTTGTTGGGGCGCCTGGGTGGTGCAGTCGGTTAAGCGTCCGACTTCAGCCAGGTCACGATCTCGCGGTCCGGGAGTTCGAGCCCCGCGTCAGGCTCTGGGCTGATGGCTCAGAGCCTGGAGCCTGTTTCCGATTCTGTGTCTCCCTCTCTCTCTGCCCCTCCCCCGTTCATGCTCTGTCTCTCTCTGTCCCAAAAATAAATAAACATTGGAAAAAAAATATGTATTTGTAAGCTCCGTACAATGAAAAAACATCTAGAAACCATGACCATACCAGTAACAACAACACCTCTAAGATCCTAATTCACTCCTAAACCCAGGCTGGGTTTCTAAATATTATCCCCATTAAAGGAACCAAAGATCTTTGGGGCAATGTCTGAATCTAGGCCTGGCATAAAATGTATGCAAAATGAACCTGAAACATAATGGCACATTAGAAAGCAAGGGAAGTTTTTAAAAACTACTGAATTGTATCACCAAAGCTAATTTGAAGCTAACCTGGTCAAATGAGGGACAATTTGAGCATCAGTAAGAGTAAATTTGCAATGGAATTAAACATCATATATTTAAAAATTTTATGTGTATATTATGATAGAACACATTATGGTGACCGCTGAAGGATACTGGGAAACCTTATTAATCTAAAACTTGCTAAAAAAGCATCAAGCATTTAACCTGCCTTTCCAGTGAATTGCACCTCAAGGTAAACTACATAGTCAATTAAACAAAGTTTCTCTCTATAGACATTTTTTTGTTTAAAAATGAAGAAATTACACAGAGTATCAATATTTTGCAAACTCTTTACAAGAATTGACCTAGGCAATTATTAACAATGGTCACTAATATTCCTAAAAGAGAGGCAACTAGACATTAGGTGCTTCTTCACTGTAATACATACAACCACTTAGAGGTATTCATTTTTTAAACTTTTTTTAAAAATGTTTATTCATTTTTGAGAAAGAGAGAGAGCACGAGCAGGGGAGGGGCAGAGAGAGAGGGAGACACAGAAACTGAAGCAGTCTCCATCCAGGCTTTGAGCTGTCAGCACAGAGCTCGATGTGGGGCTCAAACTCATGAACCATGAGATCATGACCTGAGCTGAAGTCAGACACTTAACTGACTGAGCCACCCAGGCGCTCCTGAAGTATTCTTGATAAAAAAACAAAACAAAACAAAACAAAACAAAAAAACCCAAATAATAGCAAATTTTATAACCTACTGTCAGCTTACAGAAAAAGAAGGAACCAAGAAACATGTATGTGATGCTATGGGGATACATTTGGCAAAACTCAGAAAGCAGAAAACTACAGGAGAAAAGACCTAGTTTCCTTAATAAACTGTAAGGAAAAAAGAGAGGGGGTTACTATTTATTTAAAAGACTTTTAAGTATTATTTAAACCAAAGGCAAAATGATGACTTTATTTGTATTTTGATTAAGAAAAATGTGTAAACAAACATTGATAAAACAATATAAATTTGAATATTGATTTGATATTTGGTGACATTGAAAAATAAGTTTCAATTTTTGGTTGGTAATGTAGTTCTACTTAAAGCAATAGGTCTTATAGAAATTCATAGTGAAATATTTACAAAAGAAATGGTATCTAGGATTTGTTTCAAATAGTCTAGTGATGAGTGGGGAGAGGTGGGTTGGTTACAGAAGACATCAAGGTGACATGGAGACCTAGGGAAAACAGGGTATAAAGGGAAACTTAAATCCAGGCTTTCAATAATAAGGATCAGCTCACTGTGGTTCACAACGGATCCAGCCCAACTCATCAGGGACAGGACTTCTCCAAAGCTCTAGAGTACAATATATAGTGTGTGTCTTTCTGGTGTGATATATATATAGATACTTTCCTCCAGCCATCTCTGATCAGTTTATGAGAAACAAAGGTATTATAGATGTTCAGATTCATCTTCTAGCTTATTTGTTTCTGTCAAGATCTTAACTTTTCCCCAGTAATCCATCTACAATTAATTCATGTTTCTCACATATTCAAATTAATTCCCTGGCCAAGAAATTGTATCTATTTTCCCTCCAACTCCCATCAACTCCCATTCCCAAAACATACTATACACTTGTTCTCTCCTAAAGGATTACTTCGTAATCATCTGGCAAACAACGAGAGGGTGAGAAAGACCATGGGGCAAAAGGTTAACATAAGGTAATTCGGGTATCCAGACCTTGCTAGCTCTGTAATCCTGACAGACAGCTGTCAAGGATGCCTCAAAACCTGTCTTCATTTCAGCCAACCAGAAAGGGAAAAGAATATGAAGGGATATCTGTGCAATGTTTAATGATCCAGACATGGAGGTGGTGTACATGTCTTTCATGTACAATGTATTGACTAGAACTCAGAAAAGGAGCCATGCTAAAGTGCAGGAGAAGTTGGGATATCTAGTCTGGCTGTATGCTTGGAACAAGGGGAGAATGTGAGTTTTAGTGAGCAGAGAGCATCCTCTACCACATCCATCATAAAATGTTTATTTTGCTCTTTCTAAAGCCCAGGCTCTTTCTATTGCTTTGTGCTCTGCTTTCTAGAATGGTAAGTCGGTCTAGAATTCATACTAATACGAATGCTGTAAGTAACCAGATGACTGTACGCAAGAGAAGAGAAAATGAAACTGAGATCACTTCAGGTGATTTTAAATACCATGGTGTACAATAAAAGAGACTTGCTCTAAGCTGCAAAGGCTGAATTATGCTTACTTGTGTCATAGATACACAGAAGCTCAACAAAAGGACATTCATCAGAGATATCAGTCCCTGAACTAGACTGTTTCACAAAGTGATAAACTTCTGTTTCTTCATTGAACAGAATGAAGCAAAAGTTTCAGATCCACGTAATGCTGAACAAAGTATTCCTTATCAACTGATGACAGGAAGGAGTTTGGTCTGCATGATATATTCATTTCTCATGTTGCAGAATAATATTTTGAGATAGTAACTGAGGTTCTTTCTTTTCCTCAGAGTTTCCTTGAATCCATTGAATCCCCCCCCACTCCCACCACCATTCAGGCATTAGTAATGTCTATGCATTGCCCTTAGGAGTACAGTTCAGACAAATTAAGTAAACTGAAATACTGAATATATTTATTAGAACCATAGCAAAGATAATGTTGAAAACTATGGCTTTCGTAGTAAAAGCCAGCAACTTAATTTTAAGGCTATTCCTCTAGTTGGTTATTCCAATACCTTGGAGGCATCCATGACTCCTTACGCTCTCTTACATACCACATCCCCATGAACTGATGTTATCAGGTCTACCTTCAAAATAAACCAACATATATTCTGGCCTGTGATTTTCTTACTGCTTCTACTGCAACACTCTGGCCTCATGCTACCATTATCCCTTGTCTGAATTACTGTAATATCCCCTAACTGATTTTGCTGCTTCTACCCCTGCCTTCCTACAGTATAATCACAACATAAAGGAAACTTGATCATGTGAGCCTACTGCTCAGATTCCTATAATACCTTCCCATGTCATTCAGATGACAAGCCAAAGTCTTTACACTGACTTATGATTTGTAAGTGTTACCCTTCTCCCCTCCATCACTGTCCAGTCACCCTGGCTTCTTGTTGCTCTTTATAAACACTGCAGTATGCTCCTAAATCAGTGCCTTTGATCAGATATTCCACTGTCTGGAGTGTTCTTCTCCCAGATAGCCAATGGCTTAATCTGTCACTGTAATGTCACGTTTTCTGGTCTTCCATTTCCATCATATCTAAAATGATAAACTTTCCCTTGATACTCCTGTCCTGTTTATCCTGCTTTATTTTTCCTCTTCGTACTTATCATTATCTAACATATTTATTTACTAACTGCACATCCCAACAGAATGTAAGCTAGTAAGATTTTTGTGCCAAGAAATATTTGTTGAAAGAATGGATAAAGGGAAACACTAATTTTTTGGTTACTCTCTTTCAATTCGGTACCATTATGTATTTATTTAGTTTATTTAGTTTATGTATTTATTTAGCATTATTTAGTTTTATGTATTTATTTAGTTTATTTTATATTTATGTATTTTTTTAGTTCTGCCTCTTCCACTAGAATGTAAATTCCATGAGGGCAGAGAACTTATACAGTTTGTTTATAGTTATGGTTCCTAAGCCCATAATAGTGCTTGACAAATAGTAGATTCTAAAAAATATTTGATGAATAAATAAATAATAGGATGAATGTGATTAGGTTGAACTTCACTTCAAAATCTGATCTTGGTGAGGTTGAATCAAGTCATTCAATACTTGCTCCCTGAATTTCTCATTAAAACGTGTATTTGAAGAACTTTAACAATTATTTTAGTATATTTTTAAACATGCTTCTAAAAAGAGCTCTAGATTAGGCCAAGTGAGAGTTGCTATGGCTAATCAAATGTTACCAAATGTGGCAAATGGCATATTTGATCAGAAGCTTTAAACATGATTGTATGGCTCAGTTTGGCCCTTGGTCATGAGAAATGTATTTCTAAATTATAGGCTACTCTTTCACCCTAGATACTAAGCACAGGCACAACCAACCTATGGCCTACCTGTCACCTAACTAAGTAAGAAGCAAATCCAGTAGCTGTAAATCACTGATATCCATGGGTTGTCCATTATATAGAATTACTCAGTGAAAGATGACAACTACATCTCTCAGGACTATTTCACCAAAAGATTAAAGCTAACCTGTATAAGAATAGCAGCCTTTTCCCTCTGTTCTTGGATATTCACGGTGTTTTCCCTTTTTTCTTCCTTTAAAATAGTTTTATTCTTGATGCAGTCATTGGGTTGGAATGTCAGGGGTCCTACTGCAGCAGTAGGTAGCCTTGTAGAGAAATGAATCTGTCTGCGTACCATGTAGCCACGCCAGTGTGCCTGGATTACCAAAGCTGCCATACTATTCAGAAGAGAAAAGAAAACATGGTTAGAACCCATAAAAACAGTTGTAGGTAAGAGGTCCTCATAAACTATATGTATAAACATGAACTGCATCAAGTATTATTTTAAAATAAGAACATCTTTTGTTAACAATAGGCACATAGGTAAAAATGGTACGGAAAACCTTCAAATCTGAAAAAGAGAAACGGGCCAGTAACTTAGAGAGGGATGTGAGGACTAGGGGGTTTTTGTTTGTTTCTTTTAAGGAGGAAAATAATACCAAGATTTGTGTATGATAACGGAGTATGTTGATCAAGTAGAAAGGGGGGAAAGTGATGACGTTGCAAAAAGGGACAATGCAGGAGCCTATGCTGAGATGGCAACAGAGGATGTGATCTTCTCCACAGTGGAGAGACTAGCCTTGGACAGAAGGGAGGGCCCCCTCCACTGTAAGAGAAAGGACCCGTGAGGTTATTACTAGCTGCACTTCCCTCCCTGCCCATGACAAATATTAAATCATGCCCTTACAAACCCAGTAGTAAATTCTAACATTTTCCCAGCCTACATCTATTTGCTAATTTCAGGCACTGAATCAATCAATGCTGTGTTTTTTCCACACCCGCTAGGCTGCCCAGCAACATTAGCAAAATTTGAATAACAATGATAGTAAGTGGATTCTCAGTGTGCTTCACCTTTTAACTCTTCCTAATTGGGTAAATTTCCCTTTTTCCACACAGATTATTGCAGGAATATTATCAAGGTACTGAGTATAGTCAAAATACTAATTATTCTGTCTTAAGTGCTCTTTAAATTCCAGAGTTTAGTTTAAAAGGCACATGAAGGAGAAGTGATTCTTGCATATATCCCTTGCATTAAAACAGTTTTCAGTAATTTTGTAATTATTGGCAATTCAAATGAAATTTTCTCCTTCCTCATACTAGTAAGTTTAAGGCAAAGTGGAATTGAGTCATAAACTCTGCCAGACAAGACCACACATTGTTTTTTCTCATAGTAGTATATTTGTGGGAAATTAGGAATGATGTAACCATTTTTATCATTATTTTGCTTTATTATCACTATTGTTATCATCATCATAATTTTACTTAAACCCTGTAGAAGACTTCAATCTATTTTGCTATGAATAGAAAGTTAAAGTTAATGGATAAAACTTCTGACCTAAGATAAACTACTTGAACTCCACATGCTTAGAAAAAATAATCACATTCCAACAAATCATGTCCTTCTGTAGGGTAAACAGAACTATAAATTTTGCAATGGATTTAATTTGTATTCAGTTGTTCAATTATCAATTCATTCTTTCTTCTTTTGAACAGAAACAAGTTAGGAAGTTTTTAAAGCACTATAATTGGTATTTTGGCTGATAAATAATCTGAAAATGTATTTATCATTTATAACTGGTAAAAAGTGAAAGGTTTGTAAGAAAACTCATTTAAGCTCAGACAGCATCTTGTATTTTTCTACAAATGCATACAAGTTTCACTGACTGTAACTGTAAATTTCTTCTAAAGCTCACCAGTCATTGAGTGTCTGAATTCCTCAGCCCAACATCATCAAAATTTCCCAAGGAAAACAACAACAGTAGGGATATTTTCCTCAGTTACACTAACACAAGGACTGCTTTTTACTACACTGAAAGCAGGTAAACATGATGACTTTGGGGCTTCCTGAATGTAGGATGTTTCCATGTTGAGAAAAACAGCTTGTATCAGAGGTGCCTACCATCATCACCATCACCATCATTATCTTTTTTTTTTTTTTTTTTTTGGCAAAAATCATAATGATAAAATGCCCTTAGCATAAGAACACATGTAAATCATACTTAGGAAACATCTACACAACTGACAGTGAATCTTCCTGAAACACTGAATGGTGAGGTTCAGTAAATGCGTACATTTTCTTTTCTCATTATTCTTTAGGACCTTGGCTTGTCTATATTTTCAGTTCGCCATCCTTCCTTATTATCATCATTTAGTTATTTTATTGATAACAGATTAAGAAGTTCTAAATGTTGTTTATGTGAAATTACAATAGGCAGGTCTGGAATGTTTGGAGTTGATGGGGTTCAGAATACGCTACCTCAAAATACGGCATCCTGGTATACTAAATATTTTAAGCTGTAGGAATTTGAGAAACAGCCTGTCCAGAAAGGACTTTTTGACCTTCACCAGAAGCAGGCCATAAGACCCTCTTGTGAGAGGTGTCCTTCATGTACCTAGAGAAAAGAAGCATTCTCATCTGAAGATGGATGACAAGAAGAATCTGAATCAACAGGCCTTGCTAAATTTACCCCAGTTTACTACACTTAGCTTATACCCTTTGCCCTAATTATATTTTCCACAACCTTCTATTCTTTGTCAAACCTGATACGAAAATGCTCAGGTTTAACTATTTCTTCAGGTCTTATTTCTTTAGGAAGACTTCCATGTCATGTGAAACATATTAAATACATTTTTATGCCTTTCTCTTATTAATTTACCTTTTGTTTCAGGGATACCAGCTGAGAACTTAGAAAGGTAGAAGTAAAAGATGATATTTTTCCTCCCTTACAGAGCAAAATTAATTGATTAAATAAACTGATGAAATATAAAGGAGGAAATATTAGAGCCACTTTCAAGAAAATTAAAAAAATTTTTGCACAAGGAATACATCTTAGTTTTAGCATATCAAACTTTTTAATATAGCTTTCAGAAAAGAAATCACCATTCACACTGACAACTTCTGATAGAATAAAGACTGGGAAAAATAAGGTCAGCTACTGTGATTTTCTGCATTCTGCCCTATTCAGCACCTGTTATTTTAGGAAAAGCTAAATTTAACCATTTTTTAATTTTGTTGGCTTGACAGTGAGGCCAACAGTAAAAAAAGAAAAAAAGTTGACAAGCTGAAGTAATATTTATCTTTTCTGGTTCGATAAAAAAATTAAAGCCATTAGCTTTATAAAAGTATTTAAGTGTTGGCAAACCATAAAACAGACTCTTAACTATTAAGAACAGGAGGTGGGTGGGGGGATGGGTTAAATGGGTGATTTGTACTAAGGAGGGTACTTGTATGATGAACACTAGGTGTCGTATATAAGTGATGAATCACTAAATCCTACACTTGAAACTAATCTACTGTATGTTAACTGGAATTTAAATAAAAACTTGAAAGAAAAAAATTAAAAATTAAAGTATTTAATAGTTGGAAGAGGTTTATGTGATTAATATCAAAGAATATTGGCATACTTTATAGGTTGTTATGCCTACAAAAATTATAGCATATGCATTCAAATACTTGCATAGATGCTTATTAAATTATTCTGAGATCAAGAAGCAAAGACATAGTACATGAAAAGGTATACTTTTAAAAATGAAATTACCTGATTATTCAGCAAGTTTTCTTTATATTATTTTTAGAATAGCAGAGTGTTTTATTTTTTCTTAAAAATTCATTTTAATTGTTTAAAGATTAGAAAGCAGAAAGAATAATTTTACATGTACTTATTTTCAATGAAATACTAGTCAATTAAATCAGAACCTGCCAAAATTCAAATTCATATGTACTAACATTAATAATTTGTACACATCATAAAAACATAATTAAAGGAATTCGTATGAAATACAATAGTGATTTAAATCCCTTACCAAAACATGGACGAATACTATCAATAAAAAACACAAAATATACAATGTAAAGAAAAATGATGTATTAAGTCTTACATTTTATTACGGTGTCCAATATTTTGGCAATTCCTCAGCAGAGAACTTGTCATTACTGTTTCCACAAATGGGATTCTTTTAGTGGGGATACTGTTTAATTTGCTGTCTTCTCTCTTCTGGTCTGCTATTTCTCCCTGATTTCTTCCTTCTGTATCTTCACATAGAGAGGATTTGGTTGATGCAGAATGACTAGAGTCAGAATTCATCCATTTCTCAGAAATATCTGGTGATTCCAGTTTATACCTGTCTGCACAAGACTGGAGAACTCTATTTTGCAGGATGCTATCACTATCTGTAGCTAAATGATTTTGCTGGACTTCTGATTCTTCTCTCTGGGTGATACGTGCATCCCCGCGTTCATGTGAATATCGGCATTCATTACTAAGTGTCATTAATTTCTTAAAATAATGGCAGAGATTTTCTGCAGCATCCAAGGTGACCAAATTTCTAAACAAATAAAGAAGACATTTAATAATAAGAACTATATCACCAATATTAAAACTGATATAGGTTTTGGAAATTTCCCTTGTGTGGTTTGACATGAAAATTAAGCTTTACTACAATATTCATTAAAAACTTATTTCTGGTTGTTTATATAGAAATTGATCTCATTTCTAACAAAATTTGAAAATATTTGTTTAGCTAATTTAGATCCATCAATCCAGACAAAATGTCTGGAAGTTTTAGAACCATTTTTATTCTAGGTATTTTTGGTACAATTGAATGAGAAAAATCCATGCTTTTACTACCATAAACATGAGAGATCATGGCTGCCTAAATTTGGAGAAGTTATTTATGAAACAAAGTTAAAAGTACTTTCTACATTGACTCTTGCCATGCAAAATATTTGTATTGGACTTTTAAACAAAGAATTTATATTATGGGAAAGTTTTTATTCCTCTTTTTCTCTGGAAAAACAATCCATTGCAAAGAGAATTCAAATACTTTAAGATATAAATGGTGGTGATTCTCTTAAATAATTGTTGAATTTTTATCTTATGGAGGCTATGGCTTATGTAATTAATCAAACTTTCTGTTTGCCAGATTTGAGGATCTCAGTAGCAAATGTAAAGAACTTTGCACTTGTATGAGCCTTTTTCTTGGCTACACTTTATTTACCTTCCATTATTTTTTTTTTAATTTTACTTACTCCAACTGTATATTTTCTAACTATATTTAATATATAGCCACAAGCTGCCTTATCTTTTTCTTGCAGGATATAAATAAACACAAAACTTTTTTTTTTTAATTTTTTTTTCCAACATTTATTTATTTTTGGGACAGAGAGAGACAGAGCATGAACGGGGGAGGGGCAGAGAGAGAGGGAGACACAGAATCAGAAACAGGCTCCAGGCTCTGAGCTATCAGCACAGAGCCCGACGCGGGGCTCGAACTCACGGACCACGAGATTGTGACCTGGCTGAAGTCGGACGCTTAACCGACTGCGCCACCCAGGCGCCCAAAACTTTTAACCATACCATAAAAATGAAAGTTATAGTTCCTCAATGTAGAGATAAATAGTCTTGTGTTCACAAAGGTATTATCAGACATTAGCATAGTCTCCTCCAATATATATTTTTGATATTTTGTATTTCATTCATTTTGGTGGCTAATAATGTAGAAAAGTTTCAATTCAATATTGGGATATCAAGTGGTTATTGATTAGGTATTGAATTCACCATTTATTATTAATATAAAATATAGTCTATTTTCCATTATCAATGCCAAAATGAAACAAGTTGCAATGACAATGGATTATCCAAAGGAATTGAGAAATCTATGTTTCAACATGAGAGCTATCAAGGGTCACCTTTAAACAAAAAATTGCATATTACCATACATATTCAAGGAAGTATGTTTAGTTTTGCACAAAATAAATGTAAATAACCTTAGTCTTTATTAAAAGTAAAAAGTAATTATCTGTAACAATTATTATTTTTGAGAGAGAGAGAGAGAGAACAAGCAAGAGGCAGAGAGAGAGGGAGAGAAAGAGAATCCCAAGCAGGCTCCGCACAGTCAGTGTAGAGCCTGAGGTGGGGCTCCAAGTCACAAGCAGTGAGATCAAGATCATGACCTGAGCCAAAATCAAGAGTTGGATGCTTAACCAACTGAGCCACCAGGCACCTAGGTGCCCCAGACAATTGGGATTATTTAAAAGCTGTGAGATTTGTTTTTAATCTCAATGGACTATATACAAAAATATTTAAATAGAAAAACCAAATCTTATGTAGATGGGCATGTATGAAAGTGCAAAGAGCAATAATTTAAAAATTAAGTTTAGGTATTTAGAAGCGCATATTACAATTATAATTCCAGTTTTTTTTTTTTAATTTTTTTTTTAACGTTTATTATTTTTGGGACAGAGAGAGACAGAGCATGAACGGGGGAGGGGCAGAGAGAGAGGGAGACACAGAATCGGAAACAGGCTCCAGGCTCCGAGCCATCAGCCCAGAGCCTGACGCGGGGCTCGAACTCACGGAGCGCGAGATCGTGACCTGGCTGAAGTCGGACGCTTAACCGACTGCGCCACCCAGGCGCCCCTATAATTCCAGTTTTAATGGAGAGTCCTCATAAGTGAAATATGAAATCACTTTCCTTTTTCATTTGTGTTTTCTGGAGCAATGCAAATTAGAAAATATAATTATAGAGGGGTGTCCAGGTGGTTCAGTCAGTTAAGCGATCAAGTTTTGATTTCGGCTCAGGTCATGATCTCATGGTTTGTAAGATCAAGCCCCACACTGGTCTCTGTGCTGACAGTGCAGAGCCTGCTTGAGATCCTCTCTCTCCTTCTCTCTGCTCCTTCCCCACTCATGCTCTTTCAATAAAAAATATTTAAAATCTTTAAAAATAAAAGAATATACAGTTATAGAAAGATCAAATATAATTCATTCATACTAACGTACACTGAATTTTGGATGGGGAATGGGAAATTCTCTTTCTTTTATATCTAATTAGGATTCTACTCTCAACTTCTGTTCTTCTGAATATGTGCATGTGTTGACTGCTCTTATCTACTGTGCGCTCATATTTGAATATATTAATATAATATATGTACAATATACCTAATACATAATAAATGTTGTATGCCTTGCTCCATTGTAACTGTTTGTCTAATTTTCTCTTATGCTAATCTGTTAATTCTTTGAAGATAAAGTATAAAACTTAGCTTATTGTGTATTTTGTTTACAATCACTGTCAAATAAATTTATGACTGATTCATTGAATGACTGACTGAAGGGATGTTTGAATCTTGTCTTGAAGCTATCCTCATGATTTCACTTATCTAACACTTTAGCATTGAAATTATATTTTAAATTGTGTTTTTAAGAGAGAATATCCTTAAAATACACAGTACTAATTTTAAAAAAAATCACTGTATTAATCAGCATATTTTTTTAATTATATACATAAATTGCATTATTTCTTTAAATTATGAGAAGAGAACAGTCTTACCCTTTCACAGTAATATACTTTTCAATTAGTAAGTTGAATTCTTGAATCTGGGACTGACAAAGTACCAAGAAACGTCCTAATTCTGGTTGATAGTATTCTTCAGTCTGCCTTTCTGAACAAGAGTTTATCATTTCACCATTGAGGATTCTTAGAGCCGGTAACACTTTAAGTAGAGAATGCCTATTGAAAGCAGGAAAAAAATAAATAATCTTGAAGAGTTTATATCTAAAATAACCATATACCTATTACTTAAACAATATAAACACAGAGTGTATCTCAGAAAATGCTATTGGTTTTTTAGAGAAAATGATACTGTTAAATTTGTTAAAAAATTCTATGGTATCATGTCATGTACAAAGTTAAATTTTAGAGACTTGACAATATTTAACCATTTTCTTCTATAACATAAACGGGAAATTTAGCAGATGGAAACTTGGGCTGGGAGTAAATAAAAAGCTACATTATAAAAAAATAATATCAGATACAGTATTTTAAAAATATGATAATTAAAATAAAACTACTGAAATTTGTTGCTTATTTTAGAAGTAGAGGTAAATTCTGATTGTTTCTCTTAGTAAAACATAGTTAAGAGTAAGGCTAAAAACAAGAGTAGTAAACAATCACCTTGTTTATCATGATCTGAAAAATCTAAACTTATATTTCTTTTTGAATCTTGCTAAAAATTATAATAATAAAAATATTCAAAGAATGCACAAAAGTCTGTACCAATTTAAAAGGCTAATGGTGTGAAAATCCAAGCCAGACAGCAAGAGCTTTCCACCAGGCCTAGCCATTTATAAATATTTACCCAATCCTTTCACAAGGGTACTGTGGGCCTCTTTTCACAAGGCCATTAATGGTCAAAGGGGTAAAATGGACTTCTTGAATGAATAAATCCCCCTTAGTTAGAAACTAAATTTCTTACGAGGAAAAGTACAAAAATGAATAAAGATATCAACAAACTAAATAAATGGGAAGATGTCCAATGAAGATATTTTCATAGATAGGAAGTTCAAAATTGTTCAAGAGATCATTCCTTCTCAACTTGATCTTTAGATCCAATGCAACTCCACTAAAAGTACCAGTAAGGTATTTTGTGTATATCAACAAAATGATACTAAAATTTACAAAAAGAAGCCAAAAAACAACAACAACAACAAATCCAAAAAGACAAAAACAGAAAACAAACAAGAATAGCCAATTCCACACTGAAAAAGAAGAAAAAAGTTGGAAAACTATCACTTTTCACTTCACACTTACTACAAAGCCACAGTAATTATGAGAGTATGGTATTGGAGAAAGAATAGACAAATTTATCAATGGAAGAGAGACAGACAAATATATCAATGGAAGAGAAGAGAGAACCCAGAAGTAGACCTCCATGAATCTACTAAAGTGGATCAGTCAACTAATCTTTGACAAAGAAGAAAGGCAATACAATGGAACAAAGATAAATGATGCTAGAACAATCAGACATTTACATGCAAAAAAGTGAATCTAGACACAGACTTTGTATCCTTCAAAAATTTAACTCAAAATGGGTCATATACCTAAATGTAAAATGCAAAACCATAAAACTACTAAAAGATAACATAGGAGAAAAAATTAGACGGCACTGGTATAATGATGACTTTTTGATAATAACACCAAAGATACAATTCATGAAAGAAATAATTGATAAGATGGACTTCATTAAAATTAAAAACTTCTGCCCTGTGAAAGAGTATCGAGAGAATGTGAAGACAAGCAATATACTAGGAAAAATATCTGATAAAGGGTTGTTATCCAAAATATATGAAGAAATTTTAAAGCTCAATAAGAAAATAAATACACCAATTAAAAAATGGGCCATAAAACTTAATAGACCCCTCACCAAAGAAAATATACAGATGGTAAGTAAGTATATGAAAGATACTCAATATCATTTGTCATTAGAAAACTGTAAATTAAAATAACAAGATACTATTATCTATTAGAATGGCCAATTCAAAACGCTGACAATACCAAGCGCTGGTGAGGATGTGAAGAAATAAAAACCCTCATTCGTGCTGGTGGAAATGCGGAATCAGTGCAGCTATTTCGGAAGATAGTTTGGTGGTTTCTTACAAAAGTTAACATACTTTTACTATACGATCCAGCAATGTGCTTCTCAGATTTACCTAAATGAATTAAAAACCGTATCTGCACCAAAATCTCCACACAGATGTTTATAGCAGCTTTATTTGTAATTGCCAAAACCCGGAAACAACCAAGATGTCCTTCAGTAGGTGAAAGGATAAATAAACTGAGTTACATCCATACAAAGGAGTATTATTCAGCACTAAAAAGAGATGAACTATTAGGCCATGAGTAGGGAAGATTCCTAAATGCATATTACTAAGTGAAAAAAGACAATCGGATAGGGCTACATGCTGTACAATTCCCACTATATGAAATTCTTGAAAAAAGTCAAAACTGAGACAGTAAAAAGATCAGTGTTTTCCAGGGATTAAGGTGAAGGGAGGGAGGAACAGGCAAAGCACAGAGCATTTTTAGGGCAGTGAAACTATTCTGTATGATACTACTACATAGCAAATACATGTCATTATACATTTGTCAAAATCCATAGAATACACAACACCAAGAACAAACCCTAATGTAAAGTATGGACTTCAGGTGATAATGATGTGTTGATGTAGGTTCATCAATTATAACAGGTATACCACTTTGGTGTAGGATGCTGATAGTCGGGGAGGTTGTCTATGTGTGGGGACAGGGTATACCTGGGAATTCTCTGTATTTTCTGCTTAATTTTGATAACCTGATCTTCTCTAAAATATAAAGTTTTTTAATGTTTATTTATTTATTTTGAGAGACAGAGTACAAGTGGGGAAGGGGCAGAGAGAAAGAGAGAGAGAGAGAGAGAGAGAGAGAGAGAGAGAGAAAGAGAGAGAGAATCCCAAGCAGGATCTGCACTGTCAGTGTGGAGCCCAACACGGGGATCAATTTCATGAATCATGAGATTATGACCTGAGCTGAAATCAAGAGCCAGATGCTTAACTGACTAAGCTACCCACATGGCCCCCAAATATAAAGTTTTTAATTAAAACACAAAATAAGACAAACTCACAGTTCTCTAAAAACTAAATGAAGGATGGCAAGATAAGATTACAAAAATGCCAAGGTTTAAGAAAGAAAACTCCAGTCAGGTACTCCTTCCACCTAGATGGTATATAGTCAGGGTCAACATATCCATTTATAAAAACACAATTGTAAAATATAATTTTTATATTTATAGAAATACTTTATATAATAATTTATATATAACTTATATTTATATAAATTTATATTTACATATTTATGTATACTTTATATATAAATGAAGAAAGTGGTCCACTGAGGCAAAAATGCCAAGGCCCAACTAAAGTCATAACACATTACTATGTATAGTTATGATCTTGATAGTCTTGGTATTTAATAAAAGATAATCACAAGAAATGTATAAATACATTTCCTTTAATGAAAGCAAAAAAAGAGAAGAACATCACAGTTTTTCATTTACTCAGGATACATGATTAATTTCCCACGCTTACCTTCCTCCACCCTTTGAGAAATAATACTTTTTTTCTCTCGCAGATATTTAAATAAGGAAAGAGGGAAAGCAAACATTATGTTCAAGATAACTATCAGATGCTTTACAGTGTTAAAGAGCTTAATCTAGTTAAGAAAACTTGGGTCCATCACTTCTTGGCCTTTTGGCTAAGATCAAGTGAAGACTAGGGTCCATTTATTTGGAACTTTTTTAAGCTTTTTTTTTTTTTAGGCTTGAAGATACCAATATTGGTCATATCATAAACTACCGCACTTACTACAAAAGGTTAAATAACTAGCATATATTGCATTTCTGTTTGGATTCATTTTAAGATGTGGTTCAAAAGCAGAATGCTAATTAAGATAATAGCTATTCATCACCGAGGTACAATACTAAATATAACATGAAATCTTTGACTGAGGCTACCATCAAAACAAGGAAAGGTTGAGCTCTGAAATTGAAGCTGGTAATAATTAAAATATAATGGAGAGATTAACTATCCATATTCTATCTTATCAAATTGTTTATTACATTAGTAATGAAACTATATTGCATTCTAAATCTCCCTCAAGTATACAGTCAAGTTTTCTTCAAGACATGACATGTAAGAATAACGTGGCTATAAAATGCCACATATGAAATAAAGATGCTTTTGAAATGTGATAATAAAGGGTAGTAAAAGTTAAAACTGTATTGGTGTTTATACAGCTTAAAAAAGAACATGCTCTAATCCTATTGATGATCTTATTTCATTAGATCATCTCCTAAAATACAGAAGAGCAAACGTAAGGCTTCAATAATGTGATGGAACCAGCCCTAGACAATAACCAACAGTTTTAATTCCTTGTGTACCATGCAAATTTCTCTCTGATAATTTGGTCTCCAGAGTGAACCTGATCAGCAGAAGGAATGAGGTACGCTAATGACCTGCTTTGGTCTTTAAAATAGGTATATTTCTTATAAGGAAAATTAATAAAGCAGATTTTCTTATTATAATTTGGATCTCTTAAGACTTAGATAAAGCTGGGGCGCCTGGGTGGCTCAGTTGGTTAAGCGACTGACTTCAGCTCAGGTCATGATCTTACAGTTCATGAGTTAAAGCTCCGCGTCAGGCTCTGTGCTGACAGCTTGGAGCCTGAAACCTGCTTCAGATTCTGTGTCTCCCTCTACTTCTCCCCCTCCCCTGCCCGTGCTCTGTCTCTCCCTCAAAAGAATAAACATTAAAAAAATTTTTTAAAGAGGTAAAGCTGATTTTTTTTATTTCTATTGTTCAGTTAGTTCTGGTTGAACAATAACAATAAGCTGTTGGATCTATAATACTTTTCATTGGGATCCTGGACCTACAGTGATATTGCAGATGAAGTAACACTTAAAACCCTCTTGAACAGCCATCTTTCAGGTGTCATTTTATCTAATTAAGAAGATGTCAACAAAATGAAGAAAATACTCATGCTGCAATCATGAGAACCACAGGGTCTCACACATGTGTTCTTTATCTTAGTCACTCTCTAAATCCATTGTGATGGTAATTCAAGGCTAAATCTCTATGTGTGTCTCCAACCTTGCAGGACAAGGTCTCTGAAAAGATCCTCCTTGAACTACTGTATCAGTAGTACCTGGGATAATTTTTTAAATTCACTTACACCAAAAACCTCTGTTGGTGGGTTCTGGGGAGTTTGCATTTTAATTTTTTTAACATTTATTTATTATTGAGAGACAGAGAGACACAGAGCATGAGCAGGGGACGGGGAGAGAGAGGGGGAGACACAGAATCTGAAGCAGGCTCCAGCTTCTGAGCAAGCTGTCAGCACACAGCCTGATGCGGGTCTCGAACTCACAAACCGGAAGACCATGACCTGAGCTGAAGTTGGATGCTCAACCAACTGAGCCACCCAGGTGCCCCTTCCTGTGACTCCCCCTCTCTTTGCCAGAACTATTGTTTTGGTTTTTTTAATTTTTTAAAAATGTTTCTTTATTTCTGAGAGAGAGAAACAGAGCATGAGCATGGGAGGGGCAAAGAGAGGGGAAGACACAGGATCCAAAGCAGGCTCCAGGCTCTGAGCTGTCAGCACAGAGCCCGACTTGGGGCTCAAACTCACAGAGCAGTGAGGTCGTGACCTGAGATGAAGTCGGATGCTCAACCGACTGAGCCACCCAGGCGCCCCTGCATTTTTAAAATATAGCTTTTCTTATGGCTTTAAAGAACCAATGCATTGGCGGGGGGGGGGGGGGCGGGGGGGGCGGGGAATGGGCTACAACAAGTTATGCAAAAATTAGAGATGTTCAGGTTTAAACTTAAAAAAAAAAAAACTTTGAAATTTTATCATTCTGGAATTGTCTTAAATTTTCAAGAAAAATATAGCTTTCTTGTAAACTTGAGGCATGCCCTATATATATCAATGATGCCAGAGAATTTGCTAAAATAAGAGATATTGTGGGCCTGGACAGTTACATTCCAATGATCTGTTCACTGATTAACATTGCCATTGGTTTTACATAAATGGTGCAAAAGTTTCTTAGGAAAGTATTCTTGTAACACTGAAGTTACAGAGTACATATCAAATAGATAGAGAAACCAGTTTTCTATTCAGAAATAATTAATGACAAAACGAAGAGCCATTTTAACTAAATGACCCAATATAATCCTAGAAGCAAAATATAAGAATTTGCTTATCAGATTAATGGAAGGACCAATGATTTACCACAAGTATCCTCTATTTAACAAAACAACTGTTTATGCCCTAGACAACCAAAATAATAAGAAAATAAGTAAATCCAAAGGTAACTAATACAAGGCATTAGGTTTATTTGTAGGTATTGCAAGTGGCATTATGTGGAAGCTGTTTGGATGCTAACTAACCAGATTAGCAAGGGGCAAAATGATAATTTTGTCATCAAATACTACATTTTGAATATGGCTATGAATATAGATATTATTATGTACAATATTATAGCTATAGGGAATAATTACAGAAAATGTGGATCAATGGGGCTTGAATTTTTACATTGAAAATATTTTGATGTTACATTCATCACCTTTACATAAGAAAAAGTCCAAAACAGTTTATTTGTGTCAAAATATTTGAAATTTCTTTGGATGTAAAAATTTGTTTGGATCTTCAAGACCATGACAATATCTTGATATTTATGATTTATATAATAAATATCCATATTTGATTTGGTATTTTATGTTAAAAATTGTTTGCTATTTTTTTTTAAAGGAATAGTTATCAGAACTATATAAATCAGTAGTGTAGTAGGTTGGCCTTCAGTTCAAATGCAGCCTTAGAAGACTCTATGATGAATATATTAGAAAGTGCTGTAACAAGTTGATTCATGTTGGAAATGAAGTATAAGAATACTGTGAGATCTCAACATTAGTTTTTCCAGCTGGGGTCCTCCTAGCCAAGAGCTGAATCAATATTTCATTTAGTGAAAACTTCCTGGTGAATATTCTGTCACTTAAGAGACTCTATTAATCATTAACGAATGAAACACATTCCCAAAGGAGATTCCAAACTGAGTTTGTAGATTAAGTTTTAAAAAGAGATTTTTTTAGTACATCAGTTTTGTCCATGTTATCACTGGCCAGACATGAAAGTAAGAAGCCAATTGGGAAAATCTATAACTAATCCCTTTGTTGGTATCACGGGGTTATGTAAAGTTCACTGGAACATACTGCTTACCCAAGTTTGAGTTGATCCTTTCATTAACAAATCCCTATTTTATAGATTACCAGATTTTAAACCCTTTAGATAACTGAATCTCTTCTTGAAATTATGAAATCTGTATTAGGCCCACTGATCTAAGTGAAATTTGATAAGCAAAGTTTTTAAGTTGGTTTTACTCTAGTACAGTATATTTTATTTAAACATAGAAATTATAATAGCTAAATAATTGTACATGTCTATAATATAAATACTACCTTTTTTCAATATTATTTTTAATTAAATATTTGCTTTAAAACTGTAAAGTATATATACATAGTAAGTATAGTATATGTTAGTATAGCACTAAGTATATATACTTAGCATAGTAGTAAAATGTGAATGTTTATCTTTATATATTTAAACAGATTTATATCAATATATTTCACTATGAGAATATTTTATCCAACAAACTAAGTATTTATTCTTCATACCAAAAAAAAACCCATAAATAAATTCAAAGATTATTCAGGACATAGATTTGTTTCTAGTTATTGCAACTGGCAACATGGCAGCTGTTTGAATGGAAACTCATACCAGATCAGCAACAGAATTCATGTCCTATTTGCCCAACTCCTAATAGAAAAACCATGGCCTGCAAAGAGCTTGCTCTGAATATTGGGCACAGCCACCTATTTCTGTTTGTCATCATAGATTTGGTCTATATAGTTACTTAGAAAAATAAAGATATCTACCTAAAAACAACCCATCAGGTATTTTCATTATAAATAATATCACCTGCCAAGAAGATATTACACTCTACCTTTTGTGTGGGAAGTTTCATTCTAAGGTCTAGGTTCTAAAAACGGGGACCCAAAACCTGGGGATTAGTGTTTTAAATCCCAGTGTAAGAAAAGCATGGCCCCAGAACTTGAGCTAGTACATCTAGATGGGGACCTTGACTACTTCTATTTTGGATGACAGAGTCCTTTTCCAGGTGGAAAAAGGTCTAGAAACATATTTAAGGGTTTTTTTTTTGTTTGTTTGTTTGTTTCACATATATATACACCGTCTTTAAATAGTTGCAATGTCTGATCTCCTTATAATTTGATATTAACTAATAGTTGGTATAGTAGTAGTATAGTAGTAGTAACTTGTCCTAAGATCAGGTTTTCAGAAAACAGGAAGAATGTCACAAACACTATGGTCCCTAAAAGTCTAAAGACTCCAGTTGTAGAACTCCTGACATTGATAATTACTGCAAACTGATAAATAAGTATCAATTGTCAATTTATGGGTAATAATACTTTCAATCCCTGACGTAAATTTTAAAAATTCAATAGAGGGGAGTCTGGGGGGCTCAGTCAGTTAAGCATCTGACTCTTGATTTCAGCTCAAGTCATTATCTCATGGTTTGTGGTATGGAGCCACACTTCGGGCTCCATGCTAGCAGTGCAGCGCCTGCTTGGGATTCTCTCCCTCCCTTTCTCTCTCTCTCTGCCCTTCCTCTGTGCACATGCTCTCTCTCTCTCAGTAAATAAATAAATAAATAAACATTAAAAAATCCAAGAGAAAAATTAGAGGGGGGTGAAACGCATTTTTTTTCAAGATTTTACACATTACAATGTAAATTTCTATAATGTATTCCTTCAACAAATAATTTTGGTTATCTATGACATTATGGATGTCATGCAGACATACTTGCCTTGCATAAGTCTACATACAGTGTGTGTGTGTGTAATAACTACACATAGTCTATATAGTTACTTAGGAAAATAAAGATATCTACCTAAAAATAATCCATCAGATATTTTCATTATAAATGATATCACCTGCAAAGCAGAGCCTATTAGACATAATTGCTCTTCTTTTTGTGTAGAAAATGTTACTCTAATGTCATTCTTCCAGTTCTAAAGTAGAAGGATCTGTACAATATCTGGGATCACTTCCACTACTTAATTTTAGTCCTTTTTTAATTCCTGGACTTTCTACTAACATAGAACGTGGCTACCTTCCTTAATCTCTTACCACTTTGATGCTGAAAAGAAATCTTCCACAAATACTATTTTCCTTTTCATACAACTATTCAAAATTTCTCTATAGCTCCTTAAAAATAAAGGCTAACATTTACCAAGTGTGCTATATGCCAGGCACTACTATAAAATGCTTCTGTCTTGCAGTTAGTTTGGCTTTATGACTAGTTACATCCAGTGGAATATGAGAGAAATGATCAATGCCACCTTTTTAAAAATATATTTATTTTGCGAGAGAGAAAGCGTGAGTGTGAGAGGGGCAGAGGGCAAGGGAGAGAGAGATAATCAAGCAGGTTCCACACTGTCAGTGCAAAGCCTGATGCAGGGCTCGAGCTCACAACCGCAAGATCATGACCTGAGCCGAAGTCAGACGCTTAACTGACTGAGCCACCCAGGCGCCCTAACCAATGCTACTTTTGAAAGCAGAGCAGTTAAATATCAGATATGCTTTCCCTGTGGTCTTTTCCCCTCTTTCTCACCACAATCTATTATCTAAAAATGTCAGATTACATTGAAGTTACATGACACAGAGCCACAAAAGGGAAGCATCCTGAGTTTCCACGTCTGCTTAGATTAGACAGGATGAACTCACATCAGATGCAATATAAACCAAAAATAAGCTTCTATTGTATTAAACCACATAGATTTCTGGGTTTGCTGTTGTGTGGTATAACCTCTATTACCTTAATGAATAAATCCTGAGGTAGCTACTATTATTATATGCATTCTATAGATGAAGACACTGAGACATAGCACGATTAAGTAACTTGTGCAAGGCAAACAGCTAGGAAGTGGTGGAACTAGATATGCACCCGAGCAGTTTACTCACAACACCTACATGTACACCCAGTATGCTAATAGGTCTCTCCATGACCACAGGATAAAGAAGACACCTTATCCGAGCATACAAGGCCCTTTACAATCTGGTAGCAATATATCATATGAAACAGTAAAGCAAGTATTTAAATTCCAGGCCTTAGAACTCAAAACCCTTCTCTGACATTTACAGAACTGAACAAATCACAAGGCATCTAAGCTTCAGTAAATACCCCCATAAAATCAGAATGATAATTACAGAACTCAGCTGAGTTGCTGTGAAGTAATATGTGTAGGTATTTAGCCCATTCCCTGACCCATTGTAAATGTATATACTTGATTTCTTATTTACTTCCAAAAGTATTTTCCACTATATCTACGTTACGCCTGAATAGACCAGAGCCTAACCTCGCCTTTCATATTCCCTCATTTTCTTGGACATTTCCTCCATCGGAAGTGCTTTTTTTTCTTTTAACTTGATTTTATTTTTTTTTTAATTTTTTTTTCAACGTTTATTTATTTTTGGGACAGAGAGAGACAGAGCATGAACGGGGGAGGGGCAGAGAGAGAGGGAGACACAGAATCGGAAACAGGCTCCAGGCTCTGAGCCATCCGCCCAGAGCCTGACGCGGGGCTCGAACTCACGGACCGCGAGATCGTGACCTGGCTGAAGTCGGACGCTCAACCGACTGCGCCACCCAGGCGCCCCTTAACTTGATTTTAAATATTACTAAAATTCTGAGGTTTAATCCAAAGTCTGCCTCTTCAGCAAAAGTAGTTTTCTTGGTCACTCTAAATTAGGATGGGATTTCTAAAGCATATCTGTTGCCTACAACAATCATCTGACATATGTATTAGGTACTGAAATTTAAGTGTTAAAAAGCACAACTGAAGTCAGGTTGTTTGAATCCTGGCTCTTCCAGTGGCTAGCTGTGTAAACTTGGGCAAGTTATTTAGCCCTTTTGTGATTCTGTTTCCCTACCTGTAAAATGGGGACACTAGGTAGCTATTTTATTATACATTGTATTAAACGGCCACAAAGTAAATGCTATAACAGTGTTTGTTATCATTATTAGTTTTCATGGCTATCATTTTTTGCATATATTTTATATCCCTATAAAGATTATAAACATGGTTTGAAATCATGGACTATATAGAATTTCCTTTAGAGAATCCAAAATGTTAGAATGGTTGGATATAGTAGGCATACACTAAATATTTGGTGACTTAATGAGACACCATAGTGTGGTTAGCCTAGACATGGAAAATAGTAGACTTCTGTATGCTTACCATGTTCTAGAAATTACTCTCAACAAAATATGTGTATTGTTCCATTCAATTACCATAACTACCCCATAAGATAGGTACTATTATTATCCTTATTTTACCAATGAGGATTTGGAGACATAGGAAAGTTGTTACTTGTCCAGGACCACATGGTATGAGGCAAGAACAGGATGTCCTTGTTTAAAAATACAGTGATTCCAAAGTTTAGCGTGCATCAAATCATCCAAAGGGCTTGTTGAAGCACACATTAATAAACATCATCCCCTAGGTCCTTCTGATTAAGTGGGTCTGGACAGTGTCCAAGATTTTTCATTTCTAAAAGTTTCCAAGTGATGATGAAGTTTCTCATCTAGGGATGTATCTTCAAAAACCACTTCAATGGGTTGTCCTCTCTCCTTTATAGTACACAGCTTAAATTGCACTTGGAAAAAGATATTTCTAAAGTAGAAGTTGGCAAGTTCTGTTCTAAAACATGTAAAACATACCAGGTTTCCCTAAAAAATGGTATAGCATTAGAAATTAATGTGGAAACAGAGCTTTAAAGAATATAGAAAAATAGATTTACTGCAAAGATAACTCTTCTGTAATAAATGAACTATCAACAAGTAGCAAATTACACAGGTGTTTGACTTGATATAAAATGCTATTTTCTTAACCAAAGACCAATTAACAAATTCACAGAATCAATACATGTGAAAGAGGGTGTCAGAGGTGTGCAGTGGCCTCAGACAACGGAGGGAAAGAGATTACTTCCTAGACTTTCTTAACCTGTTCTACAAGTGGATTAAGTCAGATATAGGAATTTTAAGCATGACCAGATCATTGGTTTTCCTGTAAGGTATACTCCGTTGGAAGTCATCAGAACAAGGATCTTCCAGGCTATGGCCACACATCACAGGAAAATCGAATCAGAACAGTCAACTGCTTATGCCCTAGGATTGGATGTCACAACCTTTTTTTTTTTTTCAATTATTCACTCTTTTTTGTCTATATTTTATTCATAAGGGCTGTATTTTCGCTACCTGATCAAATTGATAAGATTTACATATTTGATCTAAACTCCGAGTATCCTGAAATGGGTTTTCTACCAAAATTTCAGTAAATATTTGCCTTTCTCTATACTTAGTGTGTTGTCAAACTTATCTTGCTAAATTAGGCTACAAGCCTTGTCTATTCTTACCTTGTTCTGTTTTGATGTACCCATGACTTGATATGATACAAATGTCAAATGTACAATAAACCATGTTAAACCATCTTACAAATACACACTGCTAGACATACAAAAGACAAGAATTTAGATCAGAATCATCACCAGTGCTAGAAAAGTGAGCATTTTCAAAGCTTTTCATAATTCTGGGATTTAATTCAATTGGATCTGGGTAAATGAAAAATGATCTGAGGGTGTATGAGAAAAAAACCATGTAAGCCAAGGGCAGGAATCAGTGGGAAAGAAAAAGTTGAAAAATTACAAGAATATATATAAGGCTGGGAGTAATTCCTATCAGCAAAAATTGAAAGGATGTATATAAGAAGAAGTAGGGAAAATACTCAGGAAGTCAGTGCCATAGCAGTAGAGCTAAATTGGCACCAGTCAAAAGATTTCTTTGAGACTTCCCTAACAGATACTAAAAGCAAGCTTTAAAAGCATCTCCCTAATTTAACATAACTGTTACATGTCAGAAAAAAAATAGATGTTATCTAAAAAAATGAACAAAATTAAGAAATCAACAGTATAAAATTTAAGACGTCCAGAATACCACCAAAATGATGAAGCATGCAAGAAGCAGGGAAATACGACCCAAAATTGGGGTGAAAGTCAATAAAAATAGGCCCCAAAATGACATGGATGATGAAACTAGCAGATAAGGATTTTAAAACAGCTATTATAAATATTCTCCATATGTTCAAGATGATTCAGGAAAACATCATGAGTATGATTAGGAGAGAAACTGCAAATGTTAAAAAAATAAATGAAACTTCTAGGATGAAAACCACAGTATCTGAACTCTGAACTGATTAATTCTGGACTTTAATATCAAAATAGATATATAAGAAGAAAATATCAGAGAACTTGAAGATATAACAATAACTGTTAAGAGTGAAGTACAAACAGAAAAAAGTATAATATATATATATATATATATATATATATATATGTATGTATATATACACAGACACCATGCATCATGAACAGAGCAATAGCAACTTCTAGAATATATCAAGTGGCCAAATATTGGTAAAATTGGAGTCCTAGTAGGACAAGATGGGGGGAGGCAGAAAAAATATTTGAAAAAATAATGGCCAAAAAATTTCTAAATTTTATGAGAACTACAAATTCATCAGATTCAAGAGGTTCAACAGATCTCATGCACACGCACACAAGCAGGGGAGGGGCAGAGAGAGAGAGAATCTTAAGCACGCTCCACATTGGAGCATGGAGCCCCACACAGGGCTTGATCTTACAACCCTGAGATCATGACCTGAGCCAAAATTAAGAGTCAAACTCTTAACTGACTGAGCCACCCAGAGGCCCTGATTCAATAGCTCTTAAGAAAAATAATCTACATAAAACCACAGCAAAATACATTATAATCAAATTCAAATTGCTGAATACCGTGATAGAAAAATCTTAGAAATCTCCAGAGAGAATGTTGGCAGACTTCTCATCAGAAAAAAATGAAAGCCATAAGAGTGGAGAGACTTTTTTAAAGAACTGGAGGAGGTGACTGACTCCAAAGGGGCACTAGGCAATTTTTTAAGGTGATAAAAATGTTTAATGTCTTGATCGTGGTGGTTTGTACACCATACTCATACTTCTAAATAAAACTGATGAAGTTTGTCATATGAAAAGTATTTCAAAAAAGCTCATCATGAAAAAAGATGTTGGTCAGTTTTGAGGGTAATGGTATTAGCATAATATGAGAGTTTCAAATTAGAGAAACTTTTTTTATAAAAAAAATCCATTCTAAAAAATTATAAAATATTTTTCTTCTATTAGGTCTAGGTACTGCAATATTTTAAAGAGAGGTATGAATTCACATATCTTACAATCTGTACTTTAACAGACACCAAATTTCTCTTTTAAGAAAATAAAATCAAATTACTGGGAGAAAAAAATAATTTTAATTAGCAAGTTTTGTGATTTAGATAACTTATAAAAAGTCATTCCCAATAAAAATGTGTTTTCTATGAAGACAAGACCCAAGTGAACATCATACTAAAATTGTCACATAATTAATGGTATGGATCAAAATAATCATTTTAAATTTGCATTATTTCACACATGTGCAAAAAAATTATTGTAGGTTGAAGATATTTTTAAAACTAATTTTACAAAAAATGTCTTGTTTTGAATAACTTTTAAATTATTTTATTAACTTTTTCCAAGAAATTAATAGGCACAGAGAAATTTTCATCAAACTGTGTTTTCTGTAACTATAATAAAGTACATAATAGGGTGCAACAATGTTTCTTACCTCCAGTTTACTTCTTGAAGAAGTGGGTTTCCAGTGAGAGACAATTCGTGGAGAGAATAACATGCATTAAACCACTTAATGGCACTTGTAAGATCTACAGAAAATAAAAAATAAAAACCATTATGAAAGGTAATACAGAGAGAACAATAATCATTTATAAATGACCATTTATTTATTGATTAGGTAATAAAGGAAAGCAACAAAAATATTTATTCTGCAGAATACAGTGTGCTTTTAAAAAGAGGCTGTATTAAGAATACAGACTCCACTATTAGAATATATATTTTTCCCACAATTGCTTTGTGATTCAGGCTCATACCTCTTACTGGGTGAGGGTTAAATGAGATCATGTGTATAAAGAATTTAGAACAGTTTGTGCCAGATTGTTATCATGAAATCTAAAGAAGTTAAATCTAAAGTAATAAGTGGTAAAATTGAACACATACCTAAAGAGAATTATGTGAACTTTTTTTACTTTCAAAAGTAAGAAGAGTAAGTCAATCCAGGGTATATTACAGAAGAATTTATATAAAATTGCTCTCCCATAGATAATCAGAAAACTGGACAATACATATGAAGTACCTGTTTTTAAGCCTGCCTCTCAGAGATGGGAAACATATATGGTGCATCTACACTCACAGTGGTTTCCCATCTGAAAGCAGCTTACCACTTCAGAACAGTAGAGACCAAATGAAGAAGCTCTTTTGCTGAGTGAGGAGGCAAAGATTAGAACTGAAGTTGGAATTCATGATGAAAAGTACTGAGAAGAAGCTATGTATATATACATGTTATAGGGAGGAACCTGGGGAAAGAAGTCTATGTGAGAATTAACCACAGGTCTGTGGGCAAGTACACGGTGTCACACACACAGGGAAAGACTGAAAAACCTAGCAGAGATCACCAGCTGTAAGGCTAAGAGCTGCATGATGACACTAAGTGCATGCATCGGTGAAAGACACTGGAGTCTCAGCCCAGCCAAAATGAGACCTAACTGAGAATCTCAGAGAGTGTGCACTAGGAGTGAACATAATGCCTTGGGGTAGGGGCATGCACTAAGAGTTGAAAACTAAAATGGCTTGTCCTAAAAGAGAATGAAATTAAAGCAGAAAAAATATATATCCATAAATGCTTTAACCGCCTACCGCAACTGAAGTTAACTCCCTTTAAAAGGAAGGCAACAATATGCAGACTCACTAAACTGGATAATGTAAAATGTCCAACATATAGTTAAAAATTACTAGACATATCAGACAAAACAGACTTTACTTCAGATAAAACACACCTTTTTTACAAAATTTTTTAATGTTTATTTATTTTTGAGAGAGACAGAGAGACAGAGCTCGAGGGGAAGGCCCAGATAGAGGGGGAGACATAGAATCTGAAGCAGCTCCCGGCGCCGAGCTGTCAGCACAGAGCCCAATGAGGGGCTAGAACTCACAAACCGTGAGATCGTGACTTGAGCTGAAGTTGGATGCTTCACTGACTAAGCCACCCAGGCACGCCTAGATAAAACACACTTTAAAACAGAGAATGTAATGAGAGACAAAGAAGAGTGTTACATAATGATAAAAAGGGTCAATCCAACATGAGGATGCAACATTGTAAATATTTATGTGGCCAACACAAAAACACCTACATGCTTAAAGCAAATATTGACAGCCTTAAAGAGAGAAATAGACAGCAACACAATAATCATAGAGGACTTTAATATTCCACTTACATCAAAGAATCGATTATCCAGATAGAAAATAAAAAAGGAAACATCAGCCTTAAACAACATGTTAGACCAGATGGACTTAACAAATGTTTATAGAACATTCCACTCAAAAGCAACAGAATACACATTCTTCTCAAGTGCACATGAAACACTTTCCAAGACAGATTATATGTTAGGCAATGAAACAAGTCTTAATAAATTTAAGAGGACTGAAACCATATCAAGCACCTTTTCTGACACGATGATATGGAACTAGAAATTTATCACAAGAATAAAATGAAATTCACAAATATGTGGAGATTAAACATCATGCTACAGGGCGCTTGGGTAGCTCACTTGGTTGAGTAGCTGACTTTGGCTCAGGTCATCATCTCACGGCTCAAAGGCTCATGGGTTGGAGCCCCACATCAGGCTCTGTGCTGACACCTCAGGACCTGGAGCCTGCTTCCAATTCTGTGTCTCCCTCACCCTCTGCCCTTCCCTTGTGTTCTATCTCTCTCTCTTTCAAAAATAAATAAACATTAAAAAATTAAAAAAAATAAATAAACATCCTGCTACTCAACAACCAATGTTTCAAAGAGGAAATCAAGAAAAATTTAAAAAAATACCTTGAGACAAATTAAAATGGAAATGTAACTTACTAAAATTTATGGGATACAGCAAAAGCAGTTTGAAGAGGGAAGATAAAATGGATAAATGCTACCGCAAAAAATAAGAAAAGTCTCAAATAAACAACATAACTTTACACCCCAAGGCACCAGAAAAAGAAGGAAGGTCAAGGTTATTAGAAGGAAGAAAATAACAAAGATTGGAGCAAAAATAAATGAAATAAAAAACAGACAATAGAAAAGATCAATACAACTAAGAGCTGATTCTTTGAAAAGATAAACAAAATTGGCAAACCTTTAGCTGGACTCACTAGAAGGAGGAGGACTCAAATAAATAGAATCAAAAATCAAAGAAATGTTACAACTGATACCACAGAAATACAAAGGATCATAACAGACTACTAGGAACAATTATATGCCAACAAACTGGGACAATCAAAAGAAATGGATACATTCCTAAAAACATACAACCCACCAAGACTGAATCATCATGAATTAGAAAATCTGAACAGATCAATTCCTAGTAAGATGACTGAATCAGTAATCAAAAACCTCCCAACAAACAAAAGTCCAAGATCCAACAGCTTCACTGGTGAATTCTATAAAACATTCACAAAAGAATACATACTAATCCTTCTTAATCTCTTACAAAGACTAGAAGAGCAGGGAATTCTTCCAAACTCATTTTATGAAGCTAGCATTACCCTGATACCAAAATTAGACAAGAGCACCACAGGAAAATCATAAGCCAATATTCCTGATAAACATAGATATGAAAAATTCTCAGCAAAATATTATCAAATTCATAATAGCAAACTAAATTATCAATAATATATTAAAAACTAATATATCATGATCAGGTGGGATTTATCGACAATCACCAGTCAATGTAACATACCACATCAACAAAATGAAGGATAAAATCATATGATCATCTCAAAGGATGCAGAAAAAGCACTTGACAAAATTCAAAATCCACTTATAATACAAATGCTCAAAAAGTGGGTATAGAAGGAATGTACCCGAACATAATAAAGACCATATAGAATAACCCCACAGCTAACATCATTCTTAATGGTGAAAAGATGAAGCTTTTCCTCTAAGATCAGGAATAAGACACAGATGCCCACTCTCACAACTTTATTCTACATAGTTTTGGAAGTCCTAGCTAGAGCAACTATTCAGGAAAATAAAATAAAAGGCATCCAAATTGGAAAGGAAGGAGTAAATCTGAAGCTATTTGATGACATGATGACATGACATGATGACATGATATATATATAGAAAACCCTTAAGGCTTGATCAAAAAACTGTTAGATCTAATAAACAAATTCACTAATGTTGCAGGATGCACAATCAATACACAAAGACCTGTTGGGTTTCTTTACAGCAGTAATAGGGCATCAGAAAAAGAAATTAAGAACACAATCCATTTATAATTCCATGAAAAGAATAAAATACCTAGAAATAAACTTAACCAAAGTGGTGAAAGATCTATATATTGAAAACTGTAAGACACTAATGAAAGAATCAAGGAAGAACAAATAAATAGAAAGACATGCCACGCAATAGGCCAGAAGAAGTAATACTGTTATGATGTCCATAACAGGAATATTATAGAAGATGGTGGCGTAGGAGGACGCTGGGCTCACCGCGCGTCCTGCTGATCACTTAGATTCCACCTATACACCTGCCTAAATAACACAGAAAACCACCAGAGGATTAGCAGAACGGAGTCGCCGGAGCCAAGCGCAGACGAGAGGCCCACGGAAGAGGGTAGGAAGGGCGGCGAGGCAGTGCGCGCTCCACGGACTGGCGGGAGGGAGCCGGGGAGGAGGGGCGGCTCGCCTGCCAAGCAGAGCCCCCGAGTCTGGCTTGCAAAAAGCGGAGGGGCCTGACGGACTGTGTTCCGAGAGCAAGCGCGACTTAGCAGCTGGGAGGTCATAAGTTAACAGCTCTGCTCAGAAAGCGGGAAGGCTGGAGGACAAAGGGAAGGAAAGCTGCTGAGCCCCCGGACGACAGAGCTCAGTTTGGTGGGGAACAAAGGCGCTCGCCAGCGCCATCTCCCCGGCCCATCCCCCAGCCAAAATCCCAAAGAGAACCAGTTCCTGCCAGGGAACTTGCTCCCGCGCAAACACCCAACTCTGCGCTTCTGCGGAGCCAAACCTCCAGCAGCGGATCTGACTCCCTCCTGCTGCCACAGGGCCCCTCCTGAAGTGGATCACCTAAGGAGAAGCAAGCTAAGCCTGCCCCTCCTGCCCCTGTGCACCTTGCCTACCCACCCCAGCTAAGACGCCAGATCCCCAGCATCACAAGCCTGGCAGTGTGCAAGTAGCCCAGACAGGCCACCCCACCCCACAGTGAATCCCGCCCCTAGGAGAAGGGAAGAGAAGGCACGCACCAGTCTGACTGTGGCCCCAGCAATGGGCTGGGGGCAGACATCAGGTCTGACTGCGGCTCCGCCCACCAACTCCAGTTATACACCACAGCAAAGGGGAAGTGCCCTGCAGGTCCTCACCACGCCAGGGACTATCCAAAATGACCAAGCGGAAGAATTCCCCTCAGAAGAATCTCCAGGAAATAACAACAGCTAATGAGCTGATCAAAAAGGATTTAAATAATATAACAGAAAGTGAATTTAGAATAATAGTCATAAAACTAATCGCTGTGCTTGAAAACAGTATAGCTGACAGCAGAGAATCTCTTGCTACAGAGATCAAGGGACTAAGGAACAGTCACGAGGAGCTGAAAAACGCTTTAAACGAAATGCATAACAAAATGGAAACCACCACGGCTCGGATTGAAGAGGCAGAGGAGAGAATAGGTGAACTAGAAGATAAAGTTATGGAAAAAGAGGAAGCTGAGAAAAAGAGAGATAAAAAAATCCAGGAGTATGAGGGGAAAATTAGAGAACTAAGTGATACACTAAAAAGAAATAATATACGCATAATTGGTATCCCAGAGGAGGAAGAGAGAGGGAAAGGTGCTGAAGGGGTACTTGAAGAAATAATAGCTGAGAACTTCCCTGAAGTGGGGAAGGAAAAAGGCATTGAAATCCAAGAGGCACAGAGAACTCCCTTCAGATGTAACTTGAATCGGTCTTCTGCACGACATATCATAGTGAAACTGGCAAAATACAAGGATAAAGAGAAAATTCTGAAAGCAGCAAGGGGTAAACGTGCCCTCACATATAAAGGGAGGCCTATAAGACTCGTGACTGATCTCTCTTTTGAAACTTGGCAGGCCAGAAAGAATTGGCACGAGATTTTCAGTGTGCTAGACAGAAAAAATATGCAGCCGAGAATCCTTTATCCAGCAAGTCTGTCATTTAGAATAGAAGGAGAGATAAAGGTCTTCCCAAACAAACAAAAACTGAAGGAATTTGTCACCACTAAACCAGCCCTACAAGAGATCCTAAGGGGGACCCTGTGAGACAAAGTACCAGAGACGTCACTACAAGCATAAAACATATAGACATCACAATGACTCTAAACCCATATCTTTCTATAATAACACTGAATGTAAATGGATTAAATGCGCCAACCAAAAGACATAGGGTATCAGAATGGATAAAAAAACAAGACCCATCTATTTGCTGTCTACAAGAGACTCATTTTAGACCTGAGGACACCTTTAGATTGAGAGTGAGGGGATGGAGAACTATTTATCATGCTACTGGAAGCCAAAAGAAAGCTGGAGTAGCCATACTTATATCAGACAAACTAGACTTTAAATTAAAGGCTGTCACAAGAGATGAAGAAGGACATTATATAATAGTGACAGGGTCTATCCATCAGGAAGAGCTAACAATTATAAATGTCTATGCGCCGAATACCGGAGCGCCCAAATATATAAAACAATTACTCATAAACATAAGCAACCTTATTGATAAGAATGTGGTCATTGCAGGGGACTTTAACACCCCACTTACAGAAATGGATAGATCATCTAGACACACGGTCAATAAAGAAACAAGGGCCCTGAATGAGACATTGGATCAGATGGACTTGACAGATATATTTAGAACTCTGCATCCCAAAGCAACAGAATATACTTTCTTCTCGAGTGCACATGGAACATTCTCCAAGATAGATCATATACTGGGTCACAAAACAGCCCTTCATAAGTTTACAAGAATTGAAATCATACCATGCATACTTTCAGACCACAATGCTATGAAGCTTGAAATCAACCACAGAAAAAAGTCTGGAAAAACTCCAAAAGCATGGAGGTTAAAGAACACCCTACTAACGAATGAGTGGGTCAACCAGGCAATTAGAGAAGAAATTAAAAAATATATGGAAACAAACGAAAATGAAAATACAACAATCCAAACGCTTTGGGACGCAGCGAAGGCAGTCCTGAGAGGAAAATACATTGCAATCCAGGCCTATCTCAAGAAACAAGAAAAATCCCAAACACAAAATCTAACAGCACACCTAAAGGAAATAGAAGCAGAACAGCAAAGGTAGCCTAAACCCAGCAGAAGAAGAGAAATAATAAAGATCAGAGCAGAAATAAACAATATAGAATCTAAAAAAACTGTAGAGCAGATCAACGAAACCAAGAGTTGGTTTTTTGAAAAAATAAACAAAATTGACAAACCTCTAGCCAGGCTTCTCAAAAAGAAAAGGGAGATGACCCAAATAGATAAAATCATGAATGAAAATGGAATTATTACAACCAATCCCTCAGAGATACAAACAATTATCAGGGAATACTATGAAAAATTATATGCCAACAAATTGGACAACCTGGAAGAAATGGACACATTCCTGAACACCCACACTCTTCCAAAACTCAATCAGGAGGAAATAGAAAGCTTGAACAGACCCATCACCAGCGAAGAAATTGAATCGGTTATCAAAAATCTCCCAACAAATAAGAGTCCAGGACCAGATGGCTTCCCAGGGGAGTTCTACCAGACGTTTAAAGCAGAGATAGTACCTATCCTTCTCAAGCTATTCCAAGAAATAGAAAGGGAAGGAAAACTTCCAGACTGATTCTATGAAGCCAGTATTACTTTGATTCCTAAACCAGACAGAGACCCAGTAAAAAAAGAGAACTACAGGCCAATATCCCTGATGAATATGGATGCAAAAATTCTCAATAAGATACTAGCAAATCGAATTCAACGGCATATAAAAAGAATTATTCACCATGATCAAGTGGGATTCATTCCTGGGATGCAGGGCTGGTTCAACATTCGCAAATCAATCAACGTGATACATCACATTAACAAAAAAAAAAGAGAAAAACCATATGATCCTGTCAATCGATGCAGAAAAGGCCTTTGACAAAATCCAGCACCCTTTCTTAATAAAAACCCTTGAGAAAGTCGGGATAGAAGGAACATACTTAAAGATCATAAAAGCCATTTATGAAAAGCCCACAGCTAACATCATCCTAAACGGGGAAAAACTGAGAGCTTTTTCCCTGAGATCAGGAACACGACAGGGATGCCCACTCTCACCGCTGTTGTTTAACATAGTGCTGGAAGTTCTAGCATCAGCAATCAGACAACAAAAGGAAATCAAAGGCATCCAAATTGGCAAAGATGAAGTCAAGCTTTCGCTTTTTGCAGATGACATGCTATTATACATGGAAAATCCGATAGACTCCACCAAAAGTCTGCTAGAACTGATACATGAATTCAGCAAAGTTGCAGGATACAAAATCAATGTACAGAAATCAGTTGCATTCTTATACACTAACAATGAAGCAACAGAAAGACAAATAAGGAAACTGATCCCATTCACAATTGCACCAAGAAGCATAAAATACCTAGGAATAAATCTAACCAAAGATGTAAAGGATCTGTATGCTGAAAACTATAGAAAGCTTATGAAGGTAATTGAAGAAGATTTAAAGAAATGGAAAGACATTCCCTGCTCATGGATTGGAAGAATAAATATTGTCAAAATGTCAATACTACCCAAAGCTATCTACACATTCAATGCAATCCCAATCAAAATTGCACCAGCATTCTTCTCGAAACTAGAACAAGCAATCCTAAAATTCATATGGAACCACAAAAGGCCCCGAATAGCCAAAGTAATTTTGAAGAAGAAGACCAAAGCAGGAGGCATCACAATCCCAGACTTTAGCCTCTACTACAAAGCTGTCATCATCAAGACAGCATGGTATTGGCACAAAAACAGACACATAGACCAATGGAATAGAATAGAAACCCCAGAACTAGACCCACAAACGTATGGCCAACTCATCTTTGACAAAGCAGGAAAGAACATCCAATGGAAAAAAGACAGTCTCTTTAACAAATGGTGCTGGGAGAACTGGACAGCAACATGCAGAAGGTTGAAACTAGACCACTTTCTCACACCATTCAAAAAATAAACTCAAAATGGATAAAGGACCTGAATGTGAGACAGGAAACCATCAAAACCCTAGAGGAGAAAGCAGGAAAAGACCTCTCTGACCTCAGCCGTAGCAATCTCTTACTCGACACATCCCCAAAGGCAAGGGAATTAAAAGCAAAAGTGAATTACTGGGACCTTATGAAGATAAAAAGCTTCTGCACAGCAAAGGAAACCACCAACAAAACTAAAAGGCAACCAATGGAATGGGAAAAGATATTTGCAAATGACATATCAGACAAAGGGCTAGTATCCAAAATCTATAAAGAGCTCACCAAACTCCACACCCGAAAAGCAAATAACCCAGTGAAGAAATGGGCAGAAAACATGAAAAGACACTTCTCTAAAGAAGACATCCGGATGGCCAACAGGCACATGAAAAGATGCTCAACGTCGCTCCTTATCAGGGAAATACAAATCAAAACCACACTCAGGTATCACCTCACGCCAGTCAGAGTGGCCAAAATGAACAAATCAGGAGACTCTAGATGCTGGAGAGGATGTGGAGAAACGGGAACCCTCTTGCACTGTTGGTGGGAATGCAAATTGGTGCAGCCGCTCTGGAAAGCAGTGTGGAGGTTCCTCAGAAAATTAAAAATAGACCTACCCTATGACCCAGCAATAGCACTGCTAGGAATTTATCCAAGGGACACAGGAGTACTGATGCATAGGGGCACTTGTACCCCAATGTTCATAGCAGCACTCTCAATAATAGCCAAATTATGGAAAGAGCCTAAATGTCCATCAACTGATGAATGGATAAAGAAATTGTTGTTTATATACACTATGGAATACTACGTGGCAATGAGAAAAAATGAAATATGGCCTTTTGTAGCAACGTGGATGGAACTGGAGAGTGTGATGCTAAGTGAAATAAGCCATACAGAGAAAGACAGATACCATATGGTTTCACTCTTATGTGGATCCTGAGAAACTTAACAGGAACCCATGGGGGAGGGGAAGGAAAAAAATTAAAAAAAGAGGTTAGAGTGGGAGGGAGCCAAAGCATAAGAGACTGTTGAGAACTTAGAGCAAACTGAGGGTTGATGCGGGGTGGGAGGGAGGAGAGGGTGGGTGATGGGTATTGAGGAGGGCACCTTTTGGGATGAGCACTGGGTGTTGTATGGAAACCAATTTGACAATAAATTTCATATATAAATAAAAAAAAATGTCCATAACACCCAAAGCAATACACAGGTTCAATGCATTCCCTATCAAAATCCCACTGACATTTTTCACAGACATAAAACAACAATCTTAAAATTTATATTGAACCACAAAAGACCCTGAATACCCAAAGTAATTTTTTTAAGATTATTTAGTTATTTTGAGAGAGAGAGAGAGAAGGGGGTGGGCAGAAAGAGGGAAAGAGAGAATCCCTAGCAGGCTCTGTGCTGTCAGTGCAGATCCCAATGCAGGGGCTGGCTCAATGTCACCAGCTATGAGAACATCATGACCTGAGCCAAGATCAAGAGTCAAACACATAACTGACTGAGCCATCTAGGTGCCCCAACAATTTTTCTTTTTAAGTTTATTTATTTATTTTGAAAGAGAGAGAGAGAGAGAGAGAGAGAGAGAGAGAGTACAAGTAAGTGGAGGAGGGTAGAAAGAGAAGGAGAGAGAGAGAAAACCAAGTAGGCTCCACATTGAGCATGGAGCCCAACACAAGGCTCGATCCCACGACTGTGAGTTCATGACCTGAGCCATGATTCCCCCCAACCACCCAAAGCAATCTTGAGAAAGAATGAAGTTGGAGGCATCATGCTCCTTTATTTCAAACTATATTACAAATCTACAGCAACTAAAATTCAGTATAGTATTGGAATAAAAACAGACATACAGATCAACAGAAGAGAGACTCCAGAAATAACCCTACCCATATATGTTTAATTAACTTATGACAAAGGAGCCAAGAATATACATTGGGGAAAGGACAGTCTCTTCAATAAGTGATGTTGGGAAAACTGGACAGTCATATTCAAAGAATGAATTGATTATTGTCTTACACCATACACAAAAATTATCTCAAAATGGATTGAAGACTTAAACATAAGACCTGAAACCATAAATCTCCTAGAAGAAAACATAGGTGGTAAACTCCTTGACATGGGTCTTGGTGATGATTTTTTTAATCTAACACCAAAACAAAATGCAATTAAAGCAAAATAAACAAGTGGAACCATATCAAATTAAAGCTTCTGAACAGCAAAGGAAACCTAGCCGAAATGAAAAGGCAACCTATTGAATGGGATAAAATACTTGCAAATTACATGTCTGATAATTATCTAATATCCAAAATTAATACAGAACTCATACAAATCAATGGCAAAAAACCCTAATCTGATTAAAAAATGGGCAGATGATCTGAACAGACATTTTTTCAAAGATGGCAAAATGATAGCCATCTATGAAAAGATGAAAAGATGAAAAGATATGAAAAGATATGAAAAGATGCTCAACATCATTAATTATAAGCGAAATACAAATCCCAATCACAATGGGATCTCACCTCACATCTGTTAAAACAGCTATTACCAAAAATATAAGAAATAACCAGTGTTGCAAGGATGTGGAGAGAAGGGAACCGTCTCACACTGTAAATGTGTGAATGTAAATGGTGCAACTGCTATAAAAAACAGTATAGAGTTCCTCAAAAAAAGTAAAAAAAAAGAACTATGTTATGATACAGCAATTCTACTTCAGGATATTTTATTTTTTAAAAATAACCCACTAACTTGAAAAGATACATGCACCCCATGCACCCCTATGTTCATTACAACATTATTTGCAATAGTGAAGGTATGTACCCATCCTAAGCGTCCAATGATGCATGAATGGATAAAATAATTGTGGTATATAGATCTACAATGGACTATTATTCAGCCATAAAAAAAATGGAATCTTCTCCTTTGTGACAACATGAATGGATCTCAAGGGCATTAAGCTAAGTGGAATAAGTCAGGAAAAGATAAATGACATATGATCTCTCTCATATGTGGAATCTAAAACAAAAACAAAAACACAAAACAAACAAACAAAAAAGGCTCAGACCCGGGGTGGGGGTGGAAGAAAGGGATGAATTCTTTTTTTGTTTGTTTAAATAAATTGAAAAAAAAATCCTTTGAAAGATACATGTTTATCATGTAAATTCCTGTCACCTCCAAAATCAAAGGATAACATTTTAGCACCAAAAAGAACTGTTTAAAGAAAGACGAGTCTGTAGGATCAGAATTTGGAAGAAAAGTTCTAGTTCTAGTTCACACTGTATGTCCCAGTTATATAGGAATTACCACATATTCTTGCAACCATATAGCCTTTGCCATGATACTCGACATATCTATTCATACTCTCTGGAACTGTTCTATGTACATAACTGTACAGATCTGTTTGAACGATTTATTGTTTTAGTCATTTCAAAGTTTTCCCAGTGATCGGCTCACAGAGCTGAAGTTGCCCTTGGTAATATGGCTGTTTTTGTTCTCTAATATATTAAGTTTCTCATTTTCAAAACTACCACCTCCATCACCTGAGTGGACTGTTGCTCTGCGGAAGCTAATTTTGTCCAGAGAGAAAAGGAAAGGCCTTGAGAAAAGAAGCCTTTGGGACCCAGAAGCCTGATCTGTGAAGAACATCTGGGGGCCAAGGCTGCACTACCATGATAGGAAGGAGATGGGGGTGTAGTTCAAGCCAAGGTCAGAGACAACTCCACTCTTCATCCGATTGTATACGCACAGAATACCTTTATTGTACACTGAACAGCTAGTAACTTTGGTTGCTGCTGGGGAAGCAAGGCTAAAGAGACTTCTCCTCAACTCCTTTTTTTTAGCATCTTGATCCATATGTTGCTTTTCTCAAATTTTTAATTAAATAAAACACCTCATAAAAAATTACTAAATACATAAGGAAATAGTAAATATTATTTATCATTAGATCAGTTAATAAAGAAAAGCAGTTAATAGAAACTCATCCCAAAGTCAAAGGTAAATCAAAATTTTTGACACACCAAAGTAATTCAATGATGAAAAAAGGTTGATTAACAAACGTTGATGGAACAACTGGATATCCATATTAAAAACTAAATTCATCTTCTACTTTGTATCATTCATAAAAAATAATTTGATATGGATCATAGACCTAAAGGTAAAAACTGAGAGTACAAAATTTCTATAAGAAAGCAAGAAAGTATATAAAATCATCTTCTCAAACTGGAGGCAGAAAAATATTACACGGACATAGAAAACAATAACTATTAAAAATAATAAATTAGGGGCGCCTGGGTGGCGTGGTCGGTTAAGCGTCCGACTTCAGCCAGGTCACGATCTCGCGGTCCGTGAGTTCGAGCCCCGCGTCAGGCTCTGGGCTGATGGCTCAGAGCCTGGAGCCTGTTTCCGATTCTGTGTCTCCCTCTCTCTCTGCCCCTCCCCCGTTCATGCTCTGTCTCTCTCTGTCCCAAAAATAAATTAAAAAACGTTGAAAAAAAAATTAAAAAAAAAATAATAAATTAAATTTCATCAAAATTTAAGACTTCTCCTCACCTGAAAATATCATTAATAAAAATTCATAGTTAAAAGACCAGGAGAAAATATTACAAAATATATATCTGACAAAGAATTATAACCAGAATATATAAAAAGCTTATACATAAGAAAAAGGCAAATAACCAAATTTTAAAAATGCTAAGACATTTGAATGGACACAAAAGAATATACAAAAATAATCAATCAATAAATGAATGAAAAAAGCCTTAATATCATTATTCATCATGGAAATGTAAACTAAAACCATAATGAGATAACACAATGAAATATTAAAGATCCTCCAGAATGGAGCAGTTGAAAATCCAGTATATTACTGATGTAAAATGTTACAACTACTTTGGCAAACAGTTTTTTCAGTTTCTTCTAAAGAGAAACATACACATACTATATTATCCAGCAATTACACTCTGATATACTTATCCCACAGAAATGAAAACATATGTCTACAGAAAGATTTATATAAGAATTTCCCCAGGAAATTCTATAATAATCATGGTAGCCCCAAACCACAAATTATTAAAATATCAATCAACAGGAAAATGGACAAAGTATGATACATTCATACAATAGCCTACACTTCAGCCAAAGGAAAAAAAAAAAAGAAAGAAAGAACAGACCACGGATATGGTGGAATGTCACATGAATGTTAAGAAAGCTGGAGGCAAAAGAGAACATACTGTTTGAGGACATTAATATATAGGATAGTCAAGTTAACCTTTATGGTGTCAAATTCAGAAATATGTTGTCTCCGTGAGGGGAATGGGGATGGGGAAATTTGGGGAGGTATTAATCAACTAAATCAGTGGATCATTCTTTAATGAATTTTTAATTGGTGTTTGCTTTATAAATGTTAGGAGCCAACAAATTAGACAAATTTGTTTACTTCTCTTCATTAGGTTATATTTTTCATAGGTAAAAGATATATGAATTTCAAATAAAAATACAATTGTGATATTTTCCAGGTCTATCAGAAAGATACAGGATTTATGATTTTAAAAGTGGAAGGAAATTTAATTGAATGATTTCACCATGCCTTTGAAGGAATTCAGAAATTTCCACACAAATATACCACTCTAGCATATTGACTATTTTGAGTTAAAGGCATTTAAAACACATCAGATGCAAGTATACTGTGACCTTCCTTCATTTCCTTAGAAGAGATGAAATTCCTAAATTAAAGATATCCTCCCTATACTAAAAGAAACACTTTTTTTTTTTTAAGTTTATTTATTTTGAGAGACAGACAAAGCACAAGTCAGGGAGGGGCAGAGTGAGAGGGAGGGAGAGAGAGAAAGAGAGAGAGAAAGAGAGAGAGAGAGAGAGAGAGAGAGAGAATCCCAAACAGCCTCCACACAGTCAGCACAGAGCCCAATGTGAGTTCAAACTCATGAAACTGTGAGATCATGAGCTAAGCTGAAGTCAGACACTTAACCAAACGAGCCACCCAGGTGCTCCTAAAAGAGACATTCTTATCAAGAGGATAGGAGGGAGAAGCCAAGAGAAATGCCTACAACCAAACCTTTAAAAAACAGCAGCAACAACAACAACAACAACAACAACAAACATTACAAGTTGTATCCTTTGCTTCTAAATCTGTCTTGTGTCAGTTTAATTCTTAGGCCTACCCTAAAATCGTAAAAGGATACAGGAGAAATTTTTCCTCCTCTACACCTTATTGTATAGATATGTTATTTGTAAATACCATTAACACATCTATCCAAAACCATTCCTTACCACATTTAGAAAAGAAACTCAAAAGCTTATTATGTACTTTTTAGAAATTATATATTATTCTAAACTTACCAGAAAGACAATTGTTGCTGACATCTAGTTTTTCCAAAGAAACAAAATGAAAAAGCGGTATGATTTTTGTCAAGCTGAAAACAAAGAAATAGAATTCATAAAAATTTTAAATTGGAATGTCCTTATTATGACATAACCACATAATAACGTATTAATATAACACAATTATGTGATAATATGCAATTGTATATGATTATATATACATATATCATTATATATTTGTATAATAAAATGCAATTATAATAACATTAAGAGTGCTAATTAAAAATGTAGTAATCATAAAATTCTAAGTATTTATTCTATAATAGAACATTTGTATTCATTTTTAAGAGAAAACACCATGTATCATCAAGTTCGATGACAAATATCATGGATTTTAATGTGTACATGTTATTTAAATAAAAATAAGTGAACTTTTTTATTATTGTTTTTGTTTGGTTTTTGTATAAAGCCAAATTTACAGAGAATTTATATTACAGATATATTTTGTCCTGGCTCAAACACATAACTTAAACCATGAAGAGGTTAAAAATGTAAAAAATATTTGTTTTCACTTTTCAACAGCATAACAGATTAGAGTTACTAGTTTTGTTTTAAATTAATTTTGTTTGTTTTCCAGATCAAAAGTATTATAAGTATTGCAATTATCCAAAGTTACACTAAGGTTATTTCTAAACTAGAAATATGCATCTAAGCAACATTATAATAGAAAATGTTTTATACAGATAGAATGAACCTAAATTTGGCAGAAATATGCAAAAACTTAAATTAATAATCATTATTAAGGCATGCATATTCAAATTCTAGCAATAATGAATTTTCCTCCTGCATCTAAAAGTTTCTATCATTTTCTAAGATATAGTTGTCAGTAAGAACCCAAATTCAAGCCAGGAACATAAGTGATATTCAAAATATTCACATCACTGGAAACAAAAGCCATGAAGAGAAAATTAATTTAGTTTGATTTGCATTTCCAACTAAGACAATTCTACAGTTTAGTCTGTAACACAAAACCACATTACCATAGCTATTTAGAAATAAAAATTAAGCCAGCTTTTCTAAATCTTTAAACAACAGAAAAATTCCTTTGCTTGAAATATATTCTCATTACAAACACAAGTCTCCTGAACTAATCTTCCGTATAAATGTCAGAACTCCGTAACAGTTCAAAATATGCCTCAACTAACAGAATATTTCTGGTACAAAAGAAAAAAAAGTATGTATTAATTTCCACTTCTTTTCTTTTCTTGTTTTTTATACTGTCCTTCCAGTTGTCCTGGCAGACATTTTTACATCTTTATTTCTACTATCTCCTTGTCATGAAAAAAAATCTATTATTCTAAGGTCAGAATCTTATAGAATAATACTGTGACTAGAAGCCTCATGGGGTCTGGCACAAAACTAACCCTTGTACTGACCTTGACTCCTTTCTTGTACTATCCTGTTCTGCATTAGCAGAGAGACAGAAGATACTACCGATGAAAAAACAGACTAAATAATGAGACTGGAAAAAGTTCTCTCTGACTGTAGCTAAACCTAAATACAATATTACTATTTATGTTAAGCCTATACAACACCACTTCTTACATACAATTTCCAGGAGGAAAGAAAATCCAAGATAATAAAAGAGTGATAAAATGTTGGCCATTACATTTATATATACACTTCATTATTTGTACATATATTCCTAAATAGTCAAATTTATGAAATGTCACATGTACAATGAAAAGGAAGGAAGGAAGGAAGGAAGGAAGGAAGGAAGGAAGGAAGGAAGGGAGGGAGGGAGGGAGGGAGGGAGGGAGGAAGGAAGGAAGGAAGGAAGGAAGGAAGGAAGGGAGGGAGGGAGGAAAAACAACCTAAAACTTTGTTGCTACATAATTAGTGGATTTAAATCCTAGTTTTATGATTCTCCTACTCAGCATGTTTTGGATCATTATCATTACAAGCAGGAAGTTTAAGTTCCTCAATATAATTCTAATGAATGTATTTATCAACAAGAAAATTCTTACTTGTTTGGTACCTTTAATAAATTTCTAATACTAAATCTTTGTTCTTCTACTAAAAGGGTTTTGAAAGATTAACAGGTAATGAGTTTTCTTCTTTTTTTTCAGACTATTTCATGTTTTTAACCAGTAAGTTATATGGTAAAGTGTAGGTAACATATAGGTTATATGAAGACTTCCAGTAAAATAACCAATAAAGTCTTAGAATTAAAAATAAAATTCTCTTTTCAAAAATCAATGCAAGTAAAGAAATATTTGGTTTGACTGAATATTTTTATAATATTAAAACTTTATCTTTTCAGATAACCATGCTTTTAGAATTCTGTTCTTTTTCTTTTTTAAAAGTTTTAATCAAGAAAACTGATTATTCATTCACCTTTATGACTATTCATTAGGATGGTAGAAACCTAATAGTGGAATTCTTTTTTCAAACTTCTAGAACTTTTCCTTTTACTGACATTCTGTGTATATTTTTTCCAAGAAAATTCAAACCAGAAAGACAAAGGACATTAGTGAAAACCTAATACCATTTGACCTTGTCACATTAGCCCTGGGCATAAAAAAGATATAAATTTCAAAGACGACAAAAAGCAAAAGATTTGTACAATGAGCAGCCAATGGGTAATAGTTTCCACTTTCTGCTCCTACTTAGAGTCTCACTGGAAGTAGAAAGACTTATGAAGCCGGGAGTCTTCCAGTTAGGACTCCGCTGAGTCAAACTTAAAACAGTCATAAGTTCTAATGAAAATTTAAAACAGAAGTCAAGATGAAACATGTATTTCAAACAATATGTACTAAGTATCATTCCTTATTGTATTTCATTTGTTGGGGGGGGAAAAGCATATGGACACATAATTTCTTCCTTGTGGTGAAAATATCAAAAATTAAGAGAAAAATATTTACAATTTAAAAGACACACCAATCACAAATCCAAATATCGCATTTATGAAACTCTTCTCAGATTTGCAAAATATATTGACATACATTTTCCTTTTAGATCATCATTAGAATCCCATGAAACAGGTAAGGTAGGTATTACTACCTCTTTTATATGTAAAAAAACTCAGGCTCAGGCAGTAAGAAGAGAATTGCTCAAGGTCAACTGACAGGTAAGTTGTAGGTTCAGAATTCAAACCCAGATCGGCTGCCCTTGAGTCCATTTCTGTCAGTCACATCCCTGATGTCTTTAGGCCTTTTCCCTTTGTCCTTTCAGAAATGGTAGATGAAATGTGCAAAGAACTTTGAGAGAGTCATAAAGAATATATTCAAATATGTGACAGTATTAAAAAATTCGAAAGAACATATTTATATAATAAATTTACTTATTTTTATATAGTTAAGTTCAAAAGATTAAGTTCTTTTATTGTTAAGAGTTTTTTGATGCTAAGAACATATATTACTCAGTTCTGTGTCCCCCAGAATAGCAAACACCACCACCAAATGTTATAAGGTTAAGCAAATAAATTTATAAATAAGGATTATTTGGATTAAGTATCCCAATTATTATTATCAATTCTAAAAAACATCTAGTGATCAAGTTTATATAATTCCTAGTAATAGCAGATTGATAGGTCAAAAGTCTATCAGAAAGATTTCTTTGATAATCTAAATTGTCCAAAAAAATTAAAGGCATTATTTCTCAAAAAAGGTTATTGACTCGAATATTTTTTAAACTCATTAAATATAGGGGCGCCTGGGTGGCGCAGTCGGTTAAGCGTCCGACTTCAGCCAGGTCACGATCTCGCGGTTCGTGAGTTCGAGCCCCCGTCAGGCTCTGGGCTGATGGCTCAGAGCCTGGAGCCTGTTTCCGATTCTGTGTCTCCCTCTCTCTCTGCCCCTCCCGCGTTCATGCTCTGTCTCTTTCAGAGCATGAACAAAATAAATAAATAAATAAAATAAATAAAAAATGTTGAAAAAAATTTTTAAACTCATTAAATATTATTTTGCTCATTGATGTGGTTTAAGGTCCACTTCTATAAGATGTGTGAGGTATGTCAATTACTGAGTGATTTATTGCATATGTCTAAAGCACAGCTGAGCATTTCCATTGAAATTGTGTTTCTTACCTGGAAAATATTGTGAAGAGATCCAGTGAGTTTGTGGATGGCCCACATTACTTAAACAATGTTGTCTAATAGAGCTGGCTCTACCATAAATGTCCTCTTAAAACCAAGTCAACTTTCATAGAATAGAGCTGATTAAAATAATTTGAGGGAATTTTTGAATACAGATTCAGTTTTTGCTTTACCAAACAGTGGAACAGTTTAATAGGTATATGTTAAATCATTTGGGACATACATGCTCAAAGGATGAGCACTTCTGTGGCAGAGAATGTGAGAATATTTGATGATTCTTTTAGGAGAAAAATATATATGTATTAAAATCAGGCTGTACTTGTTCACTTGTTCCTCAAGAATTGTATACCTCAAAAAAGCAATTTCTTGTTAAAGGTGGTTTCTATCCCCTACTCCATGTGACTTTGATGAACAAATTAATCATATTAGAGTGAATAGGTCTCAATGAAATATTAAGCAGAAGGAGACATACGCATATTGTACTCCTGTTTTGGTTTTAGACAGTTTTTCCCTGCAAAGATCCAGATGTTTGGTGGTTTCAAATGGATCTTCTGTGTCAGGTACCCATCTCGATTTAATGTTAAGGTATTTTTTTAAGTGTTACTTTATATCCTTAGGGAAATCGAATTTAAATCAATCTTAACAGTTACAAAAAGACATGCAAGTTGAGAGCAGATTAAAAATCATTCTTCCAGGACTTAATAAGTACCACTTGAGAGAATGAGACATCCTTCTGAATTAAATTAACTACCTCCTGCATTTTCCAAGGACTATATTCTTTACAAATATAAACAAACCTGCTCTGGGAGATTTCTACAAGTAGGTCTTTCAGAAGAAATAAAATGAGTAGGATAAGTGGCAATTAAAATTCTACTAAAATTCAAGGGTATGGCAATACACTACTTTTTCAAATCCATTAAGGTTATATTTCTAACATATATATTAATTTATTGTGATGCACTTCCACTAAATTGCTGGGAAAAACTAACAACTTTTCTACTTGTTATGAAGATCAAGCATTTACTTTAATCATTCAATGCATTTAGTGCTTAAGCAGTTTGTTTTTACCTGTTTTGAGAGATAGTCAGGTTTTGTAGTAAAGGCAACCAATATGAAGAAAGTGCTTCCACAGTTGAAATGCTATTATCATCCAAGTGCAATTCTCTTAGTAGAACATGATTCTCCAAGGATGGAAGCTATATTTAAATTTGGGTCATTAGCTAATATTCAGCAAAATATTTTGTCATTCAACAAAATTCAAAAACATAAAACCTACTAAAACTAACAACAGACATATTCTGTTAAATTCAGAGTATAATGTTATAAGAATTTTAGGATGAATTAAATGTATAAGAATTAACTTCATAATTAGAATTTGATTTTTTACACAAGTTATCTCATCATAAATTTTAATTAGAATTTCTTGATAAATTGGCCCCATTTATATAGTTATATTTTAACTGAGTAGTTACTATTTATTTTAGTGTTCTGAAAAACTTATGTTAAATTAGATTTCTTTATAAAATATTCTATGTTGAACATTTTTTTTTAAATAGAGAGAAGTATGTAACAGTTTTAAGTAAACTGGAAATCACATATCAATAATAGGCAAAAAAATAAAGAAAAATTAATCAAACTTGCTTTTAAATGTACAGTTGATATTTCTATTAAAAGGAAAATGTTGCATTAATCACAGAAACCAATAATTCAAAGCAATTACCTCACTTAGATAATTTCCCTGTAACTTCAGTATTTGGAGTAATCCACACTTTTCAATACCTTCAACTTTAGTAAGATGATTATGTGAGCAATCCAGGTATATAATGGTAGGAGTATCACAAAGGCCTTTTGTGTTAATTAACTGATTGTGGTCCACAATTAGTTGCTGAAGATTTTTCAAAGATTCTAAACCACCTGAAAGAAAATTTTCCAAGATCACTTGCATTGTACATTCTTCCAGAATTGAAAGGAGAGCTTCCATATTTTTCTAAATAATTGCATCTTTATATTTCCCAATATTTCTAGTTACAAGTGAAGACTTAGTCCATATTCCTATGAAATGTGTGTAAGTGTAAAATGTATTATTTTTTAAACTTGTACCCAGGAGAGATATTTTTGAATGACATAGTTGTGTGCCAATTTAAAATTGAACAAAATACTAAAAAGTATACATTGACACTGAAAATTTTATTTTCAAATGACAATTGAACAAGGGAGAGATAAAAGGACTTGTTTTTTTTTAAATAGTTTTTAACTCAATTTCAGGGTCTTTAAAGTTTGAATCCTTACTTAAGTCTGAATATATAACATTGGAATGCCATTTTCCTACCATTGACATATCTATATTAGATTCCCAAATAATGTAGGTGCAACCATATTAACAACAATGAAATATTAACATACTCTTCAGGTATTTCAACATTGTCACAAGTGGTCCGCTTTTAACCCAGATAGAGCTCAAACTAATATGATACTATATGAAAAATACCAAAGGAGCCTTAGACTACAGCTCAGTGCTCCTAAGGAAAAAACTGAGAACGTTGTTCAAGTAAGTCATCAGGAATTAGGATTGGAAAGAAACACTGAGGAAGTCTGTAAAAGTTTCATGGAAGATATTAAAAATCTAGAAAATGTTATTTACATTGAATATTGAACTATATATGATCTCTCTATGCATCACACTATTATATGAAATAGGCAGTTTTAAAAACTGGAAGTATGGCTTATGGTCTAAAATAAGTACAGTTAAGCAGAATGTCTTCAGTGAGTATTACACATATGGGAGTCATTGAGGCTAAACTTTGGAGAATCAAGCTTCATTGTGATTTTCTTGTCAAACCCCAAAATATTTTTTTTAATTAAATGTTGGATTAGGCATGAGTTTTCAACCAAAAAAAATTTATTTGATAATAAACTGAAAGGTAATCTTGAAAGAAACATCATTATGTATAAAAATATATCTGGAATTTATGTAATAAATTTATCCTGGAGACATTTAAAGCATTAACTCAAGGTTTGTTCTTCTGATTATACCTTGTAATTTATAGAAAGAAAGGGCAGAAAGACTGCTTATATCAAAATGGAGAAATAAAAGGAAAAATCAAGTAACATTACCAAGATTTCACAAGAAAGCTTAGTCTGTATCATATTTTAAAAATATATCTAATATCAATATGTAATATATAAAATTCAGAATTATGATAAATATACAAATATTTCAGAGATATATTTTAAGAAAAACTATATATCAAAATTTAAGTATTTCTAATAGTTTGGGTCAAAATAATTTGATATTATGCATGATTATTTCTTATGAAAAGTAATATGTTTTTATGCTAAAGAGTAAATTTTCTTATAATGATAAATAAATTTTATAATATCTAAGAAAAGCAGGAAAATGCATCGAAGACCTATAGAAGAGAGAGAATGAAATTTAAATGTAGGCAGTAATCTTGCATTTTTAACTGCTTATCTAGGATTATATGTACTGGTATTTTCTTGTAATGTAAAATAGCAAGCATAACTTAGAAAAATTGTCATCTGTTGTTGTTCAAGGAGTGAATTGTTCTGCCCTATAAGAAATGACTAACCATTTAAATAACAGACCAATTATATATTATTAATTCTAAGGTATTAGAAATAGCATATTACATATTCTAATAATTATATATTCGTTAAAATGTAATTTAAAGTTTGCTGAAATAGAAAATACTTTGGAATTTAGTATTTCTTATGATCACTTCTAAAGAATATCAGTAAACCCACTGAAGTAGTTTAAAGGTATTCAAGGCAGAAGGAAATGCTAATAAAAATTTGTAATTGTGTAAAATAAAATTTCCTTTATCAAACATTTACACATGTTAAGCAATCTACTTCCATAAGCTTAATATTTTTAAAAGCCACGCACATTGCTCTTAAGCTTTTCAGAGCTATTCAGAAATAGAATCTTCCATTAAATCATTTAGAGTTGGGAATGCATTTGTAAAACTTTTCAAAGGTCACACAAGAAGAGAACCAAGAATGAAACATTAGTCATACACTGAGTAAAGCTAAAGGATTTGGCAGAAGCAGCCTAAAAGAAATAGGAAATAGCAGACCAAGCAGCAGAATAATTGGGAAAGAACAAGAGGAAAAAGCAAACGGAATTCTGTGATGATGACAGTGGTTACTAAAAATAAAAAATAAAATAATATACATTTTACAATTATGAAAGGCATTTTTATTCACAGTAAATTATATATGGCCAATAGTGTGAACAGGAGTATGGAGAGGCCACTGTCTTGGCAGTCATGAAGTAGCTAAAGACTTTTGTTAGAGGCAACAATAACATAATCAAGATGGAAGTCACAGTGCAGTAGAAGTGGGGGCAAGGAGTATAGACCGTTTTTTTTGATACTTGATTATGGAGAGAAGGTCATCTAAAGTGCTCAAAATGGCCCACAAAACCCTATATTTGAACTCATCCTCTACTACTATCCCATTATCTTGGTTCATTCTACCATGTTAACCTCATTGCTGTTCCTCAAACATGCTACACGCACTTCCACCTTAGGGCTGTCTGTATATGTAAAAAGCAATATGAGAGTGTGAATATGTTAGGCTAGGAAGAATTAAGTAATGCCCACCAACTAATTTCAAACATTAAGACACCATGATTTTTAGCCAGTACACAAAGAAGGTATAATGAGTCCATTCAATAATCTGTTTGAGATTCCAATCTAGTGGAATTACCATGATTTCACGCCTCCAATACCGAGGAATATTTGACAGAGCATTTGCACTTCTATGAATCCATTACATAGTAATACACACACAACTACAAAGTAAAATGTAGAGAAACTCCTTTCCATACTATTTAAAACAAAGAAATGGAGATAAGTTAAATGTCTATCAGTAAGGGAATAGTTAAATAAATTATGGGGTATCTAAAAATGAATACACCTAATCTTCAATATGAAGTAGTCTGACATAGAAGGATGTCCATGATCTATTACTATATGTAAAACCTAATTTGTATACATAGGCTTTTAGCCATTTGAGTGAGTATATTGGAATTTAAATCTATACATCTATATTGGTATTGCAAAAATATCTTAATTGATTCATAAACAATTATGAGCCATGGTTACTCTTACAAAATAAAAAAAAAAAAGAAGGCTTAAACAGAGAATGTTTTATTGCTTACATTATATAATTCTCTATTTTTAAAAAATGCTTAAATGAGAATGCACTTCTTGCATAACAGATTTAAAAACAATCTATTTGGGGGAAAAAACTCAGAGCAAGTATTGAATAGAACTGTTACTTTGTATTTAATCCTGACTACCACCACTACCAACAATGATTGTTTAACTGAAGAAAACCTTGGAAAACCTGATCTGCTATTCATTAAAAGGGCTTGCTATAGAGCCAAACAGGGGAACTCTGTACTTAGATAAGAGGACATACCTCTTCGACTTTAAGATAAAAGTTTTAAAGGAAATGCAATGAAACAGTAGACAGAGACTGGGTAAGATCTCTATAGCACTGGCCTAAATATAACTGTGAGGGAGGATGCGTATATGAATATATATATACATATGTGTATATATACGTATATATATGTATATATATGTGTTATGCATATGTGTATATATATGCATATATATAGCCTAAAACTTAGTTTAATGACAAAAAAAAGGAAATCATTTTTAAAAAATCTGTGAATTATGTGGAACTGAGGCATGCCAACAAACAAGTGCATGAGCTCAGAAGATCTTTCAGCCTCATTGAGCCTTGAGATGACAGCAGTTCTGGTTGGCAGCTTGACAGCAACCTCTTGAGAGATCCTGAGACAGAACTACCCAGTTAAGCCACTCCCAGATTCTTGATCCACAGAAAATATGAAGTAATAAGTGTGTGTGGTTTTATATTGCTCTTTTAGGGTACTTCCCTTCACAACAACATACAACTAATACAGTAAGGATTACATTCTGAAGAAAATATGAGAAAGAAGAAAATATGTTGAAAATCCTTGGGGTGGTAGAAGGACAGTTAAAGAAACTTAATGTAACAAGAATTCAAAGATATTAAAATAACAGATGGGTACACAAGTGGACCAAAATAACACCATGACAGAACTAGTAAATACTTTAGGAACAACATTCTACAGAACAGAGAACTAAAGCTTGAATTGCCCACAAAAAAAAAAAAAAAAAAAAAAAAAAAGAGAGAGATCATCACATGAAGAATAAAATATGAAGAAGCTGAAAATAAAGACATAGATTAGATTAAATAATAATAGACATGAAAGACAGATAAACTCAACCAACATATGAATCATCTATGATTGAAAAATAGAACCAAGACAAAAAGTTTTCAAATATATAAAAACCAAAATTTTCCAAAAACAATATAATAACTTAGTCTGTAGTTTGAAAGGGACATTGTGTTCCAAACAAATTTATGTGGATTTCTTGACTATGTTTCTTGGTTCAGTTATGAATCAAGGACAAGGAAATGTTATTCAGGTATCTACACAAAAATCAGTTATGAGGGTAGAAAATCAAGTTGGCCTCTCACTTGCAATAGCAACACACAATATCATGTATTGTCACACAGCACCAAGTGAAAGTGTTACTTGCATAATAAAGTATGAGTTTATTTTTCTTTAATGTTTATTTATTTATTGTGAGAGAGAAACAGCATGAGCAGAGGAGGGAATGAGAGAGAGGGAGACTCAGAATCCGAAGCAGGCTCCAGGCTCTGAGCTGTCAGCACAGAGCCCGACGCGGGGCTCAAACTCACAAAACTTGAAATCATGACCTAAGCTGAAGTTTGAAGGTTAACCAACTGAGCTACCCAGGCACCCCTAAAATATGAGTTTAAAGCACAGCTTTAATCTCATTCAAGAATGAAGGCAATTGACAGTCTCAAATGTGACAGAATTCGGGAATTATAGGACACATCTTTCTTTGAAAAATAAGATTTAAAAAGAGCTAATGAACTGGATAATCCAGACAAGCAGAGGATGAAAGGAGTAGTTGTCAAAAGAACTGGTATTGACCATCATACAGATCTAATGTTGCTAACGGATATATATGTAGAATCATAACTCCTGATGTGAGTAATAAAAATTGTGAGGTGAAAAGAATAAATATTCTAACTTATTTCATTTTCTTAAAGAGTTAATATTGCCTAAACTAGATAAATTAAAAGCACATGTTTTCATAATTTACTGAACAACAAAAAAGGTATTATAACTGACAAAACTGGAAGGGGGAGATGGAGGTATGAATGAGATAATATTATCATCTTTTTTTTAAAGGTTTTATTTATTTATTTTTAATGTTCATTTATTTTTGAGAGGGAGATACAGAGTGTAAAGAGGGGAAGGGCAGAGAGAGAGGGAGACACAGAATCTGAAGCAGGCTCCAGGTGCTGAGCTGTCAGCACAGAGCCCGACGTGGGGCTCGAACTCATGAACTATGAGATCATGACCTGAGCCGAAGTCAGACGCTTAACTGACTGAGGTACTCAGGTGCCCCAATAATTTTATCATCTTTAGCATGAGGAAGCCACTTCAAAATTTCGAAGACAAAACATTTTCATATATTTTCCTGCTCTGTTGTTTAATAATGCTTTTGTGAGTTTTTAAATATGTCCTATCTTAGGAAACTGTAGAAAAATTGACTAAAAGGGAATGTTCCCAACCAGTAATTCATATAGGGATGACTTTTTTGTTGTTCATCATAAAATTATTTTGTATACATTAATATATTTTAATGATTGCTTTACTTTACAATCATGGTACTTTTTAAAAACTCATATTGGTATTCAACTCAGTAGTGGTTAAAGTTATGTCTGCATTATCTCAAAAGCAGCACTAATATGTTGACTTTCTTTAATATTAATATAAAATATATGCCTAGAGCTCATCTCTTTAAGTATAGTATAATAATCACAGATATTAAACTTTTTCTACCATTTAATTAAACTTTACTTAATTAACTACCTAAACTTTTTAAATTTAACTTTACCCTAAGTATACTTATTCATATAGAAAAATTAAGCATGATTGGCTGAAGAGTTACCATATTCATTTCAAGTGATTTCCTATTTCAATTACTTTTTTCTTTCATATAAATGCCTCCTATATATAGAAAGACATTCTGTTTACCATTTTGTATTTGTTATTCCTCAAAGAGTTTGTGATTTCTATTTAGGTGTCAGCTATGCTTATCACAGTTTTATTTTCTTGATAAGTAGTATATGGTATTTTTTTTCTAATTTTTTGAAATAAGAAGCATAGAGTATCATATATTAACACACATATATAAATCATTTATTTTCCCCATATTTCTACTACAAATATCAAAACCTACTTTTTCAAAAATGGCTTTCCTTGTAATATAAAATTCATCAGGGACTTGTTTTACTAGTATCAGCCCTGTGCTGTGTCCACACAGAAATAGAAAAATAATAAAGGCAGAATCTCTGCTAAAATATCTTACTGGATCCCTTCAACCACATTTTTTTAAAAATTATAGCATGTAAAAACGTTAACACTTTATTGTGAAGTGAATAGAGTAAATTACAAAACAATATTGCAGTAGTGATTTTTTTAAAGGCAGAAAACAATATGGAAAGACAGAACAACTAGGCAAGAAAATAAATAAATGGCATCCAAATTGGAAAGGAAGCAACACTATCACTATATGCAGAAGACATGGCACAATATATAGAGAGGACCCTAAAGACTCCATCCACCAAACTACTAGCATAAATGAATAATGAGTAAAGTAGCAAGATACAAAATCAATGTATAGAAATCTGTGGCATTTCTATATACTAATAATGCATATATGAAAATTATCCCATTTATAATTGCACCAAAAATAAAATAAAATACCTAAGAATAAATTTAACCAAGAAGGTGAAAGACCTGTATATTGGAAACTATAAGACACTAATAAAAGGAAGTGAGGAAGTCACAAATAAATGAAAAGACATTCTGAGCTCATGGATTGAAAAAATGTATATTGTTAAAATATAACAATATCCAAAGCAATCCACACAGCCGATGCAATTCCTATCAAAATCCCAGTGACATTTTTCACAGAAATAGGACAAATAATTCTGAAAATTGTATGGAACCACAAAAGACCTTGAATAGCCAAAGCACTTTTGAGAAAAAAACAAAATTGGAGATATCACACTCCTTGACTTCAAACTATATATCAAAGCAATAGTAATCAAAACACGATGGTACTGGCATAAAAACAGACACATACATCAGGGGAACAGAACAGAGACCCCAGAAATAAACCCACACACATATGCCAATTAGTTAATGACAAAGGAGCCAAGATTATACAACAAGGTAAGGGCAGTCTCTTCAATAAATAGTTTTGGGAAATCTAGACAACCATGTGCAAAAAATGAAGCGTGCCACAGTCTTACACCATGCACAAAAATCAACTCAAAATGGATTGAAGCCTTGAATGTAAGACCTGAAACCATAAAACTATAAAACCCCTAGAAGAAAACATAGGTGTTAAATCCTTGACATAGGAGGTCTTGGCAATAAATTTTTAAATCTGACACCAAAAGAAAAAGCACCAAAACAAAATAAACAAGTGGGACTATATCAAACTACAAGCTTCTGCACAGCAAAGGAAACCATGAACAAAATGAAAAGGCAACCTACTGAATGGGATAAAATATTTGCCAATCATATATCTGATAAGGGTCTAATACCCAAAATAAAGAATTCACACAACTCAATAGCAAAAAACAAACAAACAAAAAATTCTGATTAAAAATGGGCAGATCTGAATAGATATTTTTTTCCAAAGACAACATATAGATGGCTAACAGACACATGAAAAGATGCTCCACATCATTAGTCATCAGGGAAATGCAAATCAAACACAAAGGGATCTCACCTCACATCTGTTAAAATAACTATTACCAAAAAGACAAGAAATAACACGTACTGCAAGGATGTGGAGAGAAGGGAACGGAATCCTCTCACACTGTAAACGTGTGAATGTGAACTGGTGCAGCTACTATGGAAAACGGTACGAAGTTTCCATCAAAAAGTTAAAAATAGAACTACCTTATGATCTAGCAATTCTACTTCGGGTATTTATTTAAAGAAAAAACCCCACTAAGTTGAAAAGATATATGCACCCTCATGTTCGTTACAGTATCATTACAATAGCAAAGATATGGATACAATCTAAGTGCCCACTGATGGTGAATGGATAAAATAATTGTGATATACAGATATATACAATAAAAATAAATAAGTAAATTAATTAATTAATTAATTAAAGTTGAAAAAGAATGAAATCTTGTCATTTGTGACAGCATGGATGGATCTCAAGGGCATTATGCTAAGTGGAGTAAGTTGGAAAAAGACAAATGTCATATGACCTCTCTCATATGTGGAGTCTAAAAAAATCGAACAAACCAAAACGAAACTCCCATACACAGAGAACAGATGAGTGGCTATCAGAGAGAAAGGGGAGTGCAAATTGAATAAAGGGAGTCAATTGTATAATGACGGATGGTAACTAGATGTGCTGTAGTAATCACTTGTAGTGTATATAAAAATCAAATTATGTTGTGCATCTGAAACAAATATAATGTTATATACCAATTTTTTATGAGAGAGAGTGTGTGTGCAAGTGGGGTAAAGGAGCAGAGGGAAAGAGAGAGACAATCTTAAATAGGCTCCATGCTCAATGCAGACCTCAATGCAGGGGCTCCATCCCAGGACTGTGGGATTATGATCTGACCTGAGCCGAAATCAAGAGTCAGACACTCAACCAACTGAAACACCCAGGCACCCCAATGTTATATATCAATTATATCTCAATTTTTTAAAAAAGAAAATACTTTAAACACACACACACACACACACACACACACACAAAGAAATAAAAAAACAAAGGGAAGGTTTTTAAAAAGTGGGTGAATCCAAATAGTATTGATATTATAAACTTATACTGTCTTAAGTCATTCTAAATACACACATACAATTAAAATGCATGACAACGGTAGTATATTAATTTGGGAGCAAGTAAATAAAGTGTCAATTTTCTAAGACTCTAGTACTGCTTTGAAAAAGTACCACATAAATTCAGATTTGGTAAATCAAGAAGGCATGCTGTATCTATAATAAAACAAAAGAATAGTAAAATAATGTGAACTTATAATAGAAAGGAAAAATGAAATAATTTAAAACCTCAACTAAAACAAAAAGAGGCAAGAAAAGAGGAAAACGCAACAGGAGGAACAAATAGAATCAAATAGTATGATAGTGGATTTAAGCTCAAATATATCAATAATTGCACTTAATTATTAATTAACCTTAGTTATTAAAGGCTAACTAAGCTGGAAACTAAGGCTGGAAACAAAGCTGGAATTTGTCAGGAAGCCTACAGAAAACAGTAACGAAAGCAACACATTTTCACATTACATACAACAGACATCTCAAAAATAGAACTTGCAGAAATATTGTAAGTAAAAGGGTAGAAAAAATTATGTTCTATACACACTACACCAGTGATTCTCAAAGTGTGGTCCAGAGATCTCCCTCGTACAGACGCTTTTAAAGGTTCTGTGGAGTCAAAACTATTTCATAATAATTCTAAGATGTTTTTTGCCTTTTCACTCTCATTTGCTCAAGAGCTTACAGTGGAGTTTTCCAGAGGCTACATGAGGTGTGATATTGTAGCAAATTAAATGCAGAAGGAAATACGGAAATCCAGCTGTCTTGTGTTAAGCTAGACATTAAAGCGATTTGCAAATATGTGTAACAATAACCCTCTTCTCACCATATCTTTTTGTTGAAAAATACATTTATTATTTAAAAACTGTTACTAATGGGAAAGCTTTATTATCTTAATCTCTGAATGAATTAATAAATAAAAACAACAATTTTCCTCATTTTTTTCTATACAGTAAATACTGATATAACCTGTTTGAGGTGGGTACTCAATAGTTTTTATGAGCATAAAAGATTCCAGAGTCCAGAAGAAAGGTAGTTTGGGTATATCAAACACAGAAGACTAAGGCAGAAAGCTTTATTACAGATGAAAAGGGACATTTAAAAGTGATAAAATTGGTGAATTCAAAAGAAATTTATAACAGTTACAAATTTATATACAACAAATAGCATGGCCTCAAGAATATTTAGAGCAATAAAAAAAAATGCTCTAAGAATAAAGAGCCACAATGCACAATCATCATGGGAGTCACATATATAACTTTTTCTCTATGGCGATGCTGACATGATCAGTGCATGCGGATTACAGGCACTACTGCGTAATAAAAACCGAATACGCTCTGTCGTAGGCACTCCATGAATTTCAGGTCTATCCCAAAACTAGCCACATTTATATAAGCAAGTTACTTAACTTCTCTGAGTTTTTATTCCTTTATTTGTGGAGTGAGGGTGATTTCACGTTCTTGGGAGGATTAAAAACAGTATCATAAAGTAGTTTGCACACTTTCACATATGAGGTACTTTATGGCTTCCTAACAATAATCCTCATTTAAAATGATTTAAAAAAAACTATAACTGTGGTGGCCATTAAGGCTTCAAAAAGAAATGTTTGAGCTAACCCATGAAGAAATCGGATATTAACACACACTTTTTAAAAGTTTATATACAATTGATTAATCAGTAATTTGACCCAGGCAACACATTTGGCTCAAAACGGGGAATCTAGACAGGACATAAGTCACAATAACTTGCCATTCTTCCTCCTTTATTCTTACAACTTCTTTTCTATCAATTGAAGGATAATAACTGAACAAAAGGGGCGTGCAGCAAGCCTTACCTTAGGATATCATTACTTCCTCAACATACCAAAGAAAATGATTCTTTTCCAGTCAACGTTTCTATTTCACTCCCCATCCCAAACAATACAAAACAGTAGCCACAAAACTATTCAAGAGCCTCTTACACATGATGTAAATATAACAACTATAAATATAAAGTGTCACTTAAATATTCTTGAGTCCACTGCTTCAATGTAATCTTTATTAACTCTTTAAAAGTTTCCTAGGTCCCACAAAATAGAACTGAGGTCAAATGTGTTTATCCCTCAAAAGGCCTTTGCCCATGGCAAAATTAGCATTTGGCCATACTTGCTACAAATATCTATTTCAAAGAATTTCTCCCACAGAAATGAGCCAATGGTCTAATAAAACATTCCTGCCTCTTGGGGGGAATAAACCTCTCCTGTAAGGAACAGCAAACTAAAGATGTTAAATTACACTGGAGGTTTTCACTAAATAAATGTTTGGTAAAGGTCTACCTTCTTTAGCTGCTCAGTGATTGCTATGTTTGATAGTTACATACAAATATGCTGAATGGCACTTAACATTTTTAATTTCAATGCACAACTCCTTCAGGATCATACATGTTGTGTGAGAACAGGAATGCTAAATCAGGAGTCAGAAAACTTGGATGCTAGCCTCACCTCTGCTAGGACTTACATGAAAATTATGTGGGTCTGTTTTTTCATCTGGAAACTTAAGAAGCCTAAACTGGCAGATCTGTAAAATCCCTTTCAGCTTTGTACTAGGCATTGTTGCATTTCAAAACTGAAGGGTAAGCTAGCACCATCTAGTGGAATATAAAAAAATTCACTAAATATATAATAGTAAAAACCATTTCTACAAGCAAATGTCAAGGGTTTATTTTATTTTACTTCATTATTTTTTTCAAATGTTCCAAAGACAACACTTGTTGTCCAAAGACAGCATGGGCAAGAATTAAGCCAGGCACATTTCCTCCAGGAGCCAAGACAGTAATCAAGCTTATGTAAAAATGTTGCATGATTTCAGTATCTTTCATACTTATAACACTAGTGTCATTTTTCCAGAAAGCAGTATTATCAGAAAACAAAGCATCACGGGGAAGAAACTCTCCTAGTACTTCTATCTACTTACAGTGACATCTTCTAGGAATGTGTTACCTGAAATATATAAACTAACAAATTAATTGTTCGCATTAAAGAAACACTTTTTCCAGATTAAAGTTTCCTTCAAATAGCAAAGATAGAAACGTCATGAAATGAGGAGACAAAAATTATTATTTGCTTTTATACATTAACATCATACTTATTTGCATGTTTAATTAATAATAAATGAAAGATAGCAATTTATTCCCATTTCTCTCTCTCTCTCTCTCTCTATGTAAATATCATTAGATAATCTTGGTGAGAGTCAGGACACTCATTTGTTTTCCTTATTGCTGCAGCCTCACCAATCTTCCACTACTGTGTTCCAGTGCCTGGCAATGTGCTCACACATCATAGGTCCTCAGTAAGTTTGCTCGCTGATGAATTTATTAATCAAAGAACCTTAATATCATTACTTTTTCATCATAGTTTTAATATAGTCCAAAAAATACTAATAATCTTAAACGTTAAATGCATATTTATTAGAGAGGCAGTAGAATGAGGCAATTAAAAAATCAGATACTAGGGATAGACTGCTGAGTTTTCAAATCCGACTTCTATATTTATACTAGCTGTGTGATCTTAGATAATTTACTTCACCTCTCTGTGCCTCAATTGTTACCTGAGGTGGGGGGAAAGGAACATTTAATAGTAACTAACTCATAGCACTTATGTGAAAAGCAAATGAGTTAAATGTATAGAGCACATAAATATATGGTGGTTAAAAAAGGTATCTATTACTATGTTTATCATATTAAATTATATTTTTTTACACATAAAATGTGTAAAACAATTTTGTCATACAGCATGAATTGTTTCAAATTAATTTAGTTTCAGAATGTTTCCCTTAGAAAGTCAATAAAATTCAACATAAAAGTAGAAGAAACAAAGAAAACTACATTATAAATTATAAATCACTGATTTTTCATTTGTTATTGGCTATTCACTAAAAAATTAAGTCAGAAATACTAACTCAAAATATGAAAAATTTCCCACAGATATTCAACATCCTTTCAAGGAAAGTTTTTCCACATTACTTCTGGAAAACAAAATGTTTTATCAATTTTACTTAAAATTTACCTATGGGAAATTTCAGGCAAATGAAAGCATGAAATAGAATAATTAGATAGTAACAAATGTTAAAATTTAAACTGCAAATCACCCAAATTAAATTCAGTTAAAAAAAAATAATACAGGAAAATAAAAGTTTCCAGGAAAAAAAAAACAAGATATTTTCTTTTTTTAAAGTTTATTTATTTATTTTTGAGAGCTAGAGAGTGTGCACAAGCAGGGGAGGGGCAGAAAGAGAGAGGGAGACACAGAATCCAAAGCAGGCTCCAGGCTCTGAGCTGTCAGCACAGAGCCCAATGCAGGGCTCGAACCCACAAACCGTGAGATTATGACCAGAGCTTAAGTCAGATGCGTAATCGACTGAGCCACCCAGGGACCTCAAACATAAAATATTTTAGACTAATAAAAAGTATAATAAAATCTCTTGTTTGTTCAAAATAAATCCATATTTATAATCAGCAACTAAAGCGAGCTTAATAAATTTAAACAATTATTATGCACATTCAAAATATGCAAAAATAATTCCAGATCGAGTTAAAGTATTCTATAATCAAAAACTGGCTGGAGTTCCTAGGTAGCTCAGTAAGTCAACTGTCCAACTTTGGCTCAGGTCATGACCTCACAGTTCCTGAGCTCGAGCCCCACAAGCAGCTCTATGCCGACAGCTTGGAGCCTCCAGCCTCCTTTGATTGTAGTTCCCTCTCTCTCTGCCCCTCCCCACTTGCTCTCTCTCTCTCAGAAGTAAATAAGTATTTTTTAAAACCTTGCTACCAAAATAGAACCAATTATAGAAAATAACATAAAAATGGTATACGGTCGTTTTCAAATTACTCACGGCACACAATATGTTTAAGCATTAATGGCAATAACAAAAATATATTATTAACTCTGTAACTTTGAATTTATAGAATTACATTTTAGGTTGCTACTTTTATTTTTTATTTTTTTTTTAAACGTTTATTTATTTTTGGGACAGAGAGAGACAGAGCATGAACGGGGGAGGGGCAGAGAGAGAGGGAGACACAGAATCGGAAACAGGCTCCAGGCTCCAAGCCATCCGCCCAGAGCCTGACGCGGGGCTCGAACTCACGGACCGCGAGATCGTGACCTGGCTGAAGTCGGACGCTTAACCGACTGCACCACCCAGGCGCCCCTAGGTTGCTACTTTTAAAAAGTATATTTTACATTGTGTTTCCATTTCTGTAATTAGTTTAATTAGAACGGAAAACATTCAAATGAATTGCCTTAAGCAGATTGAGAGTTCCTATTCTCATTCACTTAAATGCAATGAAAGTCAGATAAAAATGTGCATTAAAGTTTTCTAATAAAAGGAGTAATTAGAGCTAACCTTACATATTTACTGCAACAACTACAGCTTAGTAAAAATTAGGAACAAATTATACTTGAAACTGCAGATGTAGAACACATGGTATTTCTTCCAATTTTATTTCACCTCCTCAAGAAATATTATAGCATGGAATAGTAACCTATTAACTTATAAACACAAATCTATCTTTGTGCTCCTTCATAAGGGTTCTTAGCATCAATACATCATTGAAAGACAAAATCTATGCTTTTCCCTTAGCTCAACCAGAATCTCTGTAAGCAGTTCCTAAAGATGAAAAACAGACTCCAACTGGTCTTCAGAAAAATCTACTTTTTCATGTATACTCTCCTCACACTCAATAAATACAGTGTTTTCATTGTGCCCAACAGACAGCAAAGATGTCTTTTACCTTGTTTGCTCTGTACTACATAAAGATACCTCAAGTACATCAATTAATACCATGGCAGTTTCCACATAAATCACGCAGATATCCTATCCCAGGAAATCCACTGGTTACAAGAAATCCCATACAGCCCTGCTGGCAATGAAAATGAAGTGAATGGGAGTTAAAGCATCTCTCTCACAAACAGCCCTTTTTTTTTTGCTAAGCTTGCTTCAGGGTGTGCCAATATAGCAACATATATTATCAATGCACTTGCCTTCATTCCAGCAACAACAAAATTATTTCTGTCTTGTAAACTAAAATTTTAAAATAAAAATTGTATCAAAGGTATCACTATTTCCATATGGGAGAAAATATGAGTAGTCCCAAAGCAGGCAGCACAGACACATAGGCAAATAAACACATTAAAGAATATTATGCATTATATTTTCAAAAGTGTGCCTTGAAATGTCTGCAAAAGCTTGCTTTTTGAAAACAACTATATTTTTCCCATATTAAAAATAAAAAAGGAAGATGAAGGTGACTGCCTAGATCCAACTCTCCCTGTATCTCCTTCAGAAATCCATAATGAGCAACAATTAAATAAACATACCCCAACCTATGCTTCCAGTGTAAATGGGAGATGAAATTACAAGCTGATTTTTTTCTAAGTGGGGTAGTAAGCATCCACAACCAATACAATCCACCCTACTCCACACTGGTACAGAGGGAATCCTATGGAAACTGAATAGATAAGTAAGAAATGGAAATGCTCCAGTGGTGGGAGAACCCATGTATTGTCAACAAGGCCTCCTCCCAGAAAGAGATAGCATCATCCTGAGTGTGATGACAGTGCTAACACCAAGTGTCTACGATGAATTACTAATGCAAATGGCCATGTCCTATAAATTTAAAATTGGATCCAAAAATAGAAACCAAATCTATGCTGTATATAAGTACATACCTAAAACAAAGTGCTTCGAGATGTTTTGTTTTGTTTTGTTTTGCTTTTTATGGCCAGGTAGGCAAATACAAACAAAAATAAAATGTTGTTAGACAAGGTAAAGTTTAGTCTCAAAGCATTAAGGAGAAAAAGAAGGGAATTTATAAATTTCAAGGCTAAAATTCACAATAAAGATAACACAGTTAAGAATATCAGTGAAACAGCATGAAGCAACACTCATAAAACAGAAACCAAAGAATATACAAAAGTAAATAGACTGAATAATAACAAATATATTTATACTAGCTCAACTCCTTCAGTCTATGATGGGTCAAGTAGACATAGAAGATCTCCAACAAATGATCACTAAAGTAGGTCATAAAGATAAAAATGTAAACTCCATACTCCAACTAAAAACAATGACCTCCTTTTTAAGTACACATGAAACATTCCTGAAAATTGACCACACATTAGAAAATCACAGTAAGTTACAAAAAGCAGAAGTGGCACAAAGATAAGTCTCTCACTATAATACAATAAAACTAAAAAGAATAACAGCAACAACACAAAATGGTCTTACCATATAGAAATTTTAAATCTTAGGTAAAAGGCAAAATATGTCATAAAATTGTAGAACTGATGAAAACACAGAGGTTATGGACTAAACAGTGCTCACAGGAGAATGTATAGACTTCAAGTATTTACGCTGGGCTGTCTGAGTGGCTGGGTTGGTTAAGCATCTGACTGTTGGTTCCGGCTCAGGTTATGATCTCACGGTTTTGTGAGTTCGAGTCCTGTGTCCAGCTTTGTGCTGGCAGTGTGGGGCCTGTCTGGGATTCCCTGTCTCTCTTACTCTTTCTCTTTCTCTGCTCCTCTCCCACTTGCACTGTCTCTGTCTCTCTCAAATAAATAAACTTTCTTAAAAAAACATTTATGTTAACAAGAGTGAAAAAGAATAAAAATAATTGAATTAAACCCATAGAATGTTCCTGACACTATCTTCCTAAATTACAGATGTCCTTTGCATCAGCAATATTTATTGCAGAACATTAACCTAAAGATATAACTGATAAAGTATGAAATGATATAGGTATCCAATTAGGTATTATGGCAAATGTGTAAGATTAGAAACCACTCAATGTCCCTCAACCAGGAACCAGTGGAATAAAACCTTATCCATCCACAGAACTGAATACTATGAAACTATGAAAAAAAGAATGCTATGAACTCCATAACACGCTGTTAAGTGAAAAAAATAAACATAATGGACAGTACTTAAAATATTCTATATTTTTGTTTTTGTTCTTTACTTTTTTAAGTTTTATTTATTTATTTTGAGAGAGAGAGTGTGTGTGTGCACATAAGTGAGAGCTGGGGAGGGGCAAAGAGAGAGGGAGAGAGAGAGAGAGTCCCAAGCTGTCTCCACACTGTCAGCGCAGAATACTATATGGGGCTAGAACTCAAGAACTGTGGGATAATGACCTGAGCTGAAATCAAGAATCGGACACTCAACCAACTGAGCCACCCAGGCACCCCAAATATTCTCTTTTGTGAAGGATTAGCATGTATACATGTACCTCTTAGATATATGTTGTAAATGTATATTCACATATACATAAATACACATAAGTGATATACATACATTGTATACATATATACATGTTATATGTGCATATATACAAAATATCTATATAAAAAGTAGATATGACAACAGAGTGAAAAGACAGGGAAAAAAGAATGATCTCTTTGAGTATGCCTTTTTTTAATGTAATTTGACTAATGTAGTCTGTTTCACATATCAAAAATAAAATAGAATCAAATGGGAAAGTGAGCTTTCTTCCACTACCCCATCTATTCCCATCCCACTCGCTGAAATTTCAGTCCAGATCACATTTCCTAATGATTATAGTAAGGAGAAGGTGGAAAGGACTACCTTTTGGGGGTCCAAAAATTTAAGCTATTAGTATTATTCCAGTGTAAAAAAGTTTTCTTTAACTTGTTTATGTATTTATTTTGAAAGAGAGAGTGAGCAAGTGGGTCAGAGAAAGAGGGAAAGAGAGAGAATCCCAAGCAGGCTCTACACTGACAGCACAGAGCTCAACGTGGGGCTCAAACTCACAAACCAGGAGATCATGACCTGTGCTGAAGCCACGATTGGGATGCTTAACCAACTGAGCCATCCAGGTGCCCCAGAGTAAAATTTTTATCAAGTTCCTGACTTTTTGGCAATCTTGATTATACATTAACCATTATTTAAGTCCCTATCAAGGCCCTTGAGAATTTCACAAGTTAAGTGAAAAACGAACAGAGAATTTTAAGCCAGGCACTAAGAAGTATAATGAGATTTTTATTTTAGAGTGATCCCACTGTTAACAGTCTAGACGTAAGCTGAATTTCAGTAGGAAGAGGAGGGAAGTTGGATAGTAAAAAGTGAAAGCACAAACAGAACACTTTCACAAAACTTGACAGTCAAGGGTAAGAGCAATGAGGCAATGGTAGAAGTGAATGGCAAAAGGAAGTGTTTGACATAAGACAGGTGATAAATGATAGAATAAAGTATCAAAGGAAACTGACAGTCTTAGAAAATAGAAGGACTGGCCTTAAACAAGAAAAGACATTTTCATTGCTGAATTATATGGATTATAAAGTATGAGGGTAGAAACAGACATAGATAAAAAGGGATACAGATAGACAGATGGAAGGATGGAAAAGATTAGGGTGATGCAAACTGATGAATTCTTTCTTTCATGTGGTGATAGCCTTATCTAAAAAAGGAAAGGTTAGTACAAGTAGGGTATGTAGGCAAGGAAAGGAGTGATGACAGGGATTTTTAGGGAACAGTACTGACAGTTGCCAAGTGTAGAAAGCATAGGATCCATAAACATATGATGGAACCAAGCCAGGGTATTAGATTCTGTAGTATAGCTCAGATCACTACTGGCTATAAAAACAGGAACAGGTCAGTGAATATAGTAATTTAAGGAGCTACTAATAACTAGCCATTTACCAGTGGTGGGAGCATATTCCCTTTATATATTTTAAAAATAATTTTACTTCCTTCATGCACCTGGATAAAAGATTAGGTAAGTACGGCACAAATAAAATAAGCAAATTAGTGATGGTGGTCTGTTCTTGAAAAGGAATAAATGAAACAAAATGTAATAATGAGAAATGCCAATATATTCAAATTCCCTTGCTCTTACCAATTCGAGTGATTTTATTATGTGAAAGTTCAAGATTTTGGATATTAGTGCAGCCATCCAAACCATGAAAAGAAGTCAGTTGATTTTTATTAAGAAGAACAACACAGAGATTTTCCAAATTTTCACAATTGATAGACTCAATATGGTTTTCCTAAAACAAAGAACAAATGTAATTAGTTTTATCTCAATGGCTTACTAATGAAACATTTAAGGCTTACAAAAAGAGGAAGAGTGAGATGTGATCTCCAAGCATACATCCAAATCTCTGACTTTAAGACAAATATGTAGAATGTTATGGTATCTAGATGAAAATAGTAAGTAATCTAATAAATTATTAACTAATTTTGTACTTATTAATAATCTTTCAAAATACAGAATACAGACGATCATGTAACAAAATATTTCAAGCAATCTAAATGAACAAAAGTGAACACTTGGTCATAGTTCCTTTAAAACTATCATTTTAAAGACTGAAACAAGTTGAAATCTCCCCACTTCCCTTCCTCAGTGCCTTTTGCTCCGTTCCTCTCCAAAGAACAGCAATATTGTGAGTTAGGTATGTTATCTCATGTGTACGTTTATATTTTTACTACACATACATATCTCTGCAATACATAATACTGGTTCAGTGTCAAGATCACATGTCTAGGATGTAACAGCAATTCTTTTTTTTTTTGTAAGAGAGCACAAGAGGGAGAAGAGGAGGGACAGAGAGAGAGAGAGACAATAACAGAGGATCCAAAGCGGGCTCCATGCTGACAGTAATAAGCCTGATGTGGGGCTCGAACTCACAAACTGTGAGATCATCACCTGAGCCGAAGTCAGACGCTTAACCACTGAGCCACCCAGGTGCCCCAGCAATTCTATTTTTTAAGACCACAGAAGGATAAATGGGCTTTTAAGAATCTTAAGGGAGTAGTCTCATAGCATCCCCCCTCAAAAATATTTATGAGCATAAAGCCTTTGTCTAATGGAGTGAACTTAATAAGAAGCATAAGAAATCCAGAAAGTTTTAAAAGAAAATCAGATTGGTGGAAACACTGCCTGTGTGAACTGAAAAGAATAAGTCAAATGAAAAGAAGCCTCAAGCAACAACACCTGCCCCCATCCTCTATGGGAAAAAAACAGGCTGAGAAAAATTCTCAGTTGCAAACAGCACTCCTTCTGGAAAAAGAAGTATGCCTTGAGAATACTTCTCAAGTCTTCTTCAGAATTCTGAATAATGCTTCAGTCTGCTCCAGTGGCAGAACCCAGAGTCATAGAAAACTATTTTTATGGAGAACTGAGTCCTCATTAAGGAAATATGTGTTCAGCTATGGAACAGGCACTGCTATGGGCTTCTTGTTTTCTTTCATTTTGAATGGGAATGACTATTGTAACTAATCAAGCCCTATCTCACCACTGTCTGTGAGGGTGTTACGGAGGAGGGAACAGTGAGAGAAGATAACTTCTCATTTTATATCACAGATCTCGGACTTGAAAGAACTCTATCAGAGCATGTTATCTCCACTTGGGTCTGATTTAGATGAGAAAATTCTGTGCTTCAAGTGTAAGTCTGATGCCACAAGGTGATGAGATTTGGGGGTTTCTGGCACCTGAGTGTATTTTGCATGTGGGAAGGATGTGACTCTTTAGGAGCCAATGGGTAACTTTGGTAGGCCCCAATAAATTTCACCAACCCAGTATTGACACATCAACCCAGTCCCCTCTCACACAAATTCAGACTTGGTGAGCAGGATGACAGCAGATGCTTGATAAGCATTTGAATATTGGAGATTTGTCTTTCTGGTGGCACTGGGTGATTCTGTAAAGAAGCTCAAAATGGAAGAGACAGACACACACACACACACACACACACACACACACACACACACACACACAGTGAGAGGGAGGGAGAGAGAGAGAGAGGAGAGAAAGAAAGATTGAAATTCCAACCTCCCAATGCATCAGATATATAAGAAAAGGCCTTTTGGACATTCCAGCCCCAGCTTCAAATTACATAAGAGACTCAGTCAACAAAACATGAAGCAGAAGAAATGCCCAGAAAACCCAGGCCTCAATTCACAGCCCACAGAACCAAGAGCAAATAAAATGGTTGTTGTTTTAATTTACTAAGTAATGTCATTTGTTATGCAGCAAAAAGTAACAAAAACATCTGCAAATAGAGATAAGTGATTCCAGGTCATACTTCCTAATCATCTTTCCTCAATGGTTCTCACAAATTTTGGCCCTCGATCTCCCTAGACCCTGAGTTATAGATTATTATAGAAAACATTTATTTAAAATTATCATTTCTAACATGTAAGCATAAATCCATTTTATATTTTATTATAGGATAAATAATGAGGAGAATGGAGAACATACCTGTGCATCAATGTGCTTCAGTTTTTTGCAGTTACTCAGGCTGTGCAAAGAAGTTAATCCACAGCGTCGAAGAGACAGAAATTGAAGATTTGGACACTCTGCCAGTGTGGAAAGACTACAACCTGGCAAATCTTGAAATGTAACTGTTGTAACCTAGAGAATGCAAGAAAATTGGAGCGCAAGAAAATTGGAGTAAAAATAATGAATATAAACTATATTAGCCTTGCAAAATTGTTTTAAAATTCATCTAAGAGGTGCCTGGGTGGCTCAGTCAGTTAAGCATCCAACGTTGGCTCCAGTCATGATCTCATGGTTCATGCGTTCGAGCCACGCATAGAGCTCTTTGCTGACAGTCAGAATTGATAGAATCCTGCTTTGGATTCTGTGTCCCTCTCTCTACATCTCCCCCGCTTGCACTGTCTCTCAATAATAAATAAACGTTAAAAATTTTTTAATAAAAAAAGTAAAATAATTCATCTAAAACACTAAGGCTATATATTGAAAATTGACTTACTAACAACTCAATTTCAATTAAATTATCTGGCCTCTTTTTTTTTCCTCACATAGAAAGGACAAATAATGCATCATCCATGACCAATTCAAATACAAAAAAAGCAACATGCATAGAAGCAATAATATAATCGTTTATTAGCTCACTCCCTGATTTTTCACCAAATTCACTTTCTGTGTGAATTATTTTGGCACTATTTTGCGGACTATACTACATAAATGTTTAAGATCTGTATCCTAGGGATACCTGGATAGTAATAGGAGCCACAAAATGTCAGGGGATAGATTTTGTACCCAACCCTCCATGCTTCAACTAGAATAGCTCAGTTATCTTCCAAAAACAAAGAAAATTTGAGAAATTATAGAACCTGAAATAAATAGAACCATGCAGGGGCGCCTGGGTGGCTCGAACGGTTAAGCGTCCGACTTCGGCTCAGGTCATGATCTCACGGTCCGTGAGTTCGAGCCCAGCGTCGGGCTCTGTGCTGACCGCTCAGAGCCTGGAGTCTGTTTCAGATTCTGTTTCTCCCTTTCTCTCTGCCCCTCCCCCGTTCATGCTCTGTCTCTCTCTGTCTCAAAAATAAATAAATGTTAAAAAAAGAATTAAAAAAAAACTTTCATAAAATAGAACCATGCAATAATAAGTAAACCATGTAATAAAAATAATTTCATTTTACAAGACCTCTGAATTATAATGGTATGAATCATTCCTTACTAATATACTCAAAGCATATAGAATCTGTGATACAACAAATCATGAATGGTATTTTTTTTCCTGTATTTCCAAATACTTTGGAGACCATACATTTATGAAATTTCTTATTACTGAGATATTACTGTGGACTCAATACTTCACAAAGCTTTTTTTCTTAAACAACTTTTCTATCTTTTTGGTTTTAGTCTTTTTAACTGAAGAAAATTCAATATCAAAGAATGTGCTCAACTTTGTGGTATGTATATTAAGGACTACACTTAAAGTTCCACAAGAATATGTCAGATAACAGGAATATTTTTGGATTGCTGAAAAACACTCTACTTATTAAACTCAAGAACTCTCACATAAGTAAAATGACAGAACAATAAATATAATATGTTGGTTCTTCAGTATGAGTCCATGCACTGAAATAACTATATATGCTAAATCATTGTATAGTAAGAATACTTTCACACATTTCATATCAAAAATCCTACCTGAGGCCAGGTTTCCCATGGACTGAAAAGAAATTTAATATTATTAGCTTCATAAGAAGAGTCTAGTATTTATCATACTGAAAACAGAGATTCAAAAAATGTTCTATTGAAATTCAAAGCACTATTGCTTCAGAAAAAGCTAGAAAAAGTACAAAACTCTTAAGTACAGTAGCTCCTCTTCATATGGAATATTTCCTATGCATTAAATTAAACTGAAAGTTTTAAATTTACATGTTTATATAAGTGAATGGAAGAACATATGGTCCTGGAGGTATAATGAAGGAATTAAGCCCACTCCTTACTTTAAATAGCAAAAGTAATAATATTTTTTAAATTTCAGGTGAAATAAGTTTTTAGTATAATTATTTCAGGAATTTTTCAGTTATTATAATCTAAAATAACTTTTGAAACAAATTTCTATTTTATGGTATCTCAGAAAGGAAAATATTCATCCATTTGTGTCAAGAAAGCCACAGTATATTACCCATTTAATTTGTCCACAAGAGAACCTATAAATTCTGTAATTGGGAAGCGAGCTCTATACTAAAAAGTGAAAACACTATTTAGAACTAAGCACTTAAAAACTGAAAACTCCTGGGGCACCTGGGTGGCTCAGTCAGTTAAGTGTCTGACTTTGCCTTAGGGCATGATCTCGCAGTTTGTAGGTTCAAGTCCCTCGTAAGGCTCTGTGCTGACAGCTCAGAGCCTGGAGCCTGCTTCAGATTCTGTGTCTCCCTCTCTCTCTGCCCCTCCCCCACTCATGCTCTATCTCTCCCAATAATAAATAAATATTAAAAAAAAAAAAAACCCTGAAAACTCCACAACTGCAGATTTTTGGTAACAAATGCTTCTCTACCTTCTAATGTATGTTACCTTGCTTGACTTCATAATACACTGCTTACAATCACCTATGTAAACAATAAGGTTCTAGTTTTTATGATGTGGTCATTTCTCTAGTTTAATTCAATTACAGTAAAGAAGTGACAACTGCTCCAGTGTCCTTGTTAATGGTATCCACTTTTGAATATGAGGCATTTCAATAATATTTCCTCCTCCCTTTTATTGAAGATTTAAAAATTTCCTTATGATGTAGCAATTTATTATCTATTCTACCCTAGGTTTTGCCAAACATGAGATCAAAATAAATTTTTATATTAATCATGTATTGATCTATGCATGGCAATAATCAAATAAAACTGCTTTATGCCCCAAATATTAAGGTCAATATAAAATTAATACTCCTAGGCATTCACCACTTCATGGTCAGCCTGAAAAAGAGCAACTGAAGCATAGTGGATGCTCACTAAATGCTTCTGAAATAAATGAAGGAATAAATTGCCCTGCGGCAAAACTAAAATGTACTAATAGCATTCACAGTTTCTTTCCTTAATAGTGAGTAATATGAAGATATTTCAGATACTAATATTTTCAAACTCTTATAACTTGAAAAAACTGTTCTACCTATAGAACTTTTGACTCATTCATTATATTTTAATACAAGATAACAAATCAGTTTTCTACTTAATAATCATCTATAGGTCCCTAAATCCTTGATAGATCATGGTACATAAAATGACCTAAAATAGCTGTATAATTTTAGAGATTTCACTCTCAATTATTCTCGAGTTCAACATAAGGAGTGTCAGTCATCTATGTAAACTGTAATTACAAAAATAATGAAAGTCATGACTCTTGGTTTTGCTTTTGGCAGAACATCTGCTCAGTGACACAATTTTAAATCTCTTTAAATAATATCATTTTAAAAATCAGCTGCAAAGAGACTGAATCTGAGTAATTACCAGCTTAAATGAAACAGAATCTTTTAGTAGTGCATGTACCATTACAACATCAGTTTATTACAATTTGCCTTGTATAAGGATGTGAAAGATTCTGATCTAGAAGTTAATCAACAGCTGAGATGCTATCCTTCATGCCATGTTATAAAGACATAGAAGAAAAGCCTTAAGTTTAGTACCTTTTTTACGGTTATTTGAAGCAAGTTATCATTAGTAACAAAATACCAAAAATAAAATAAAAATGAATTAACTAGAAAAAATATATATTACTTATCAATAATCTTTGCTTGAGATCCAAGTTTGACAATAACTATTATATATACTAGGAGTCCTAGGCTATAATCTTCATATATATTATTTCAAAACTCAACAATCCTATCCAATAGATATTGCTCTTCCCAGTTTATAGAAGATAAAACTGAGGCTCAGAAAAATCAAGCACCTTGCCCAAGGTGACACAGCCAGTAAATGGCAGATACAAAATTAGGACCCTGATCTTACTTGATATAGGGCTTGTTAGTACTTTATTAAATTTTACTTAAATAAATTTTCTATTAATTTCTTTTTTCATTAATACCTTCTATCTAAGTTGTGAAGCTAGTAGTTATATGGAGAAAAAGGTCAACATTCAGTTGGAATTATTTATTCATCCACTTATCCCTCCTCCCACTCATCCATCCAACAGTCGAGTAGTGAAAACCACTATTTGCCTGGCCATATGTAAAGCAGTATAGACAAGAGGCAGACCCGATTTCATGAGCCAAAGGCTGAAAGTGAGAGATTAATATAAGCAAAATGAATTCATCATTGGGTGAAATTCTAGAAGAGTAAAATTTTCTCTTCTAAAGGTCTCCTCCAGAAGGGCCTTCCAAAGATGGCAGCAACTGATCAAGATAAGGACAAAGACGTGGAGCTAAGAGATTAGAAAATCAAAGTAAGGGAGTCATGGGTCAGTAGTAGTAGTGAATAATGACACCAAGATAAACCATCTACCAGAGTCATTACAAGATGGTATTTTATAACACTGCTGCATTTATAGACACATTCATAAATATCTTTCAACTTTATACTGCATACTTGATGCTTCAAAGAAAAATTAAATGTTTGAAATAGTTGCGTGAGTAGTGGTTAGAGGATTACAGTGTCCTTTACAACATTTCTACTCAAATTAATCCATGGACCAGCACCAACAGCATCATCCAAGGGCACTGAAAAAGTGCAGAGCATTGAGACTAGCCACTAGACCCAACGAATCAGAACCAGCATTTTAAAATTTCCAGGTGATCTGTATACACAGTACAGTTTGCAAGGATTTGCTCTAAGAAATAAGAGGGTTAATCCTCACTTTATGCACATTGACAAGAGTTTCACAAAAGAAACAGGGTGGATAGGATAAGAAACACCAAGCAGACAGGTTCACACATCTTAACCTCCTCAGTGCTCTTCTTGTTGAACAGAGCAAAGACCCAGAATGAAAGAAAAGAGCACCATTGTTTTTCTAACTTCAGTTTACATTAGAAACAAGTACACAGTGAGCATGAAACTGTCACTCAGGCCTAGCTCAAACATATACATAAAGAAAATTACCCAAAGTAAAAATTAGTAGCTAATGTTATAAACTCAGAAAGCTTACACTAGGGGCACTTGGGTGACTCAGTTGGCTTAGCGTCAGACTTCAGCTCAGATCATGATCTCACAGTTCATGAGTTCAAGCCCCCCGTCAGGCTCTGTGCTGACAGCTCAGAGCCTGGAGCCTGCTTTGGATTCTGTGCCTCCCTCTCTCTCTGTCCACCCCCCCCACCCCCCGCCAACTTGCACTCTGTCTCTATCAAAAAAAAATTTTTTTAGGGAAAAAGAAAAAGAATGCCTGCACTAACATCTTAGGGAAAGTAGAAAAAGAATGATTCCAGAGATAACATAGCCAAAGAAAAAAATTAATAGAAGAGTTAATGAGTGATTCTATAGGTAGCCCTACAGATCTGATGGAAATGAAAAATACATTGCCTAGGAAATAGAGGAACTTTAAAGTAATTCTTGTTCTTTATACTGCTTTTTCACATTCCAGAGATCTCTTTAAAGCCAACTATCTTATTACCCTATCATAGAATCTCTGAAATCTTATTTATAGCAATTATCCAGATCTGTAGTAATGTATTTAACAGTGTATTTATTTGTTTAAAGCCTTTTTGTGTACCAAAGTTAGCTCCATAAGGCCAAAGATAGGTTTCTTTCTGTCCCTTCAACAATACATATTAATCTATCATATTGGACAGATAAATATTAGTTGAGTGAATGAATTTTAAAAATTCATATATATTAACATGAATATTTCTTTTCATAGGCATCTGTCTATATCAAAAAACTAAATAAATTTTAGTGAATACATTTCAGTTTCTGGCCCTAGACAAATATATGTATTTTAATCATGAAGTCCTTTCTAGTATTATACCACTTGAAATATTTTTTTTACTGTTTTTCTACATATCTGTTAGTTTCTGTATTAATTTTGGTTGAAATATGGGCTTTATACACATAGAAATTAGTAGCAGTTGATGACAATTATTTTAAATGTCAGTATATACGTACCATGTTTATATAGCACATGACTAAATTCTAGAGTCTTCTATTGTAAGCCCTTCTTTCACAGCCCTTGTCAAGTACAGAGAAATCCACCTCATTCCAAAACAAACCAGTAGGTGGTATTGTGCCCAAAACTATAGCAAAGTAACTGAGTGTCAATTTTGGAATTTCCTATTCTAATTCAACACTAAATTCCCAGCTGCCTCCATTCTTAGAAGCTTAATAATGGCTACAGGAACCCTGAACATGGCTTCAAGATATAAACCAAAACTTTTTATAGTGCTTCACTGAGAAAGAAGATGCCTTGAATAATTTTAACTGAGATCTTTTAAATACATCCCCTCTCAAATGGGGGCAATATCTCATTAGCAATATCACCGATTAAGAGACAAAATTCTTGGGACGCCTGGGTGACTCAGTCAGTTGAGGGTCCGACATCAGCTCAGGTCATGATCTCATGGTGCCTGAGTTAGAACCTCGCATCGGGCTCTGTGCAGACAGCTCAGAGCCTGGACACTGCTTTGGATTCTGCGGCTCCTTCTCTCTCTCTCTGCCCTTCCCCACTTGTGCTCTGTCTTTGTCTCAAAAATAAATAAATATTTTTTTTTAAAAAAGAGACAAAATTCTTGGATACAAAATATGCCTTCTACTGATATTTTTAAAGTGACATTTTAGAGAACTAATTGTAATTAAATATGAAAAAGTATTATAAAGTTATAAAATACCTGCTGTAAAGTATTCCAAGGGCCACACTGAAGAATTTCTAGTGTATTCAAAGGAGGCATCGTGTTGGCTGGGCATTTTACAGGTCTCTTTGTCCTAACAATTTCCTTTTGTTGATTTTGCTTGAAAATTTCAAACCAAGGTTTAAATGATTTTATCCAAGCTAGCCTCTTTTCTTCAATAGAAGATAGAAGTGTTGACTTTGGCAAAGTACAGGTCACAATATTTTCACATTCAGCTCTATTATGACATTCTTCTGCGGTTTCTTTAATTTGAGACTTAAGAGAGTTTACTTCTTTAAAAACTAAGGAATTTTTTGCATCAAAACCTCCCAAATCTTCACAAAGAGCATTTCTTCCTAAACTATAATCTTGCTCATTTATTTTGTTTTCTATATTTATCATGGAATCACTGCTGTTAAAAATCACATCACTATTCAGAGTATTGCCTTCTCGGTTCTCCTCAGTTTCTTTGGAAATGAAATCAACTTCTTGTTCTTGTAGTATTACATTTTCCCCTATATCTTTAGGATTTTCTAGTTTTAGTGGTTGTTGCTTCACTGAAATTACTAAAATATTATTCTCTTCATATAGTGGTCCATTCTGTTCTGATATCTCTTCTTTTTCTACTTTTTGTACCTTATTCTGTTGATTATCTTTGATTATTTTCTGTGCTTCATTGTTTTTCACCTTGTTAATTCCTTGACTATGTCCTAATATTATTGTTTGGGTGTCTTGTCTCACATTCTCATTTATGGCAGGTTTCACATGTTCCCCTTTTGGCATTTGAGACTTTAATTCTTGCAGATGAAACTGTTCATTCACGTTTTCTTTCAGACCTGGGTATTCCAATTCGGTTTTTTTGTCTACATCTTCACATTTTCTTTCTTGCTTGATGATTTTTGTGGGATATTGTTGTTTTGCTAGGTTTTCATTTTTTACTTCCATTTCAATTTCTGCCAAAATCACCTGGTTTGGTATAGAATCTTTCCATTGCACTTGTATTGGCTCTTTTAATACAAGCTGTCTACCTAGATTTTTTCTCTTAGTTGATTGTTCAACTAGCCAGAGGGGAACATCTTCCCACTCCTTTGACTTTTCCTCCCCTACCTTTTTGGCTATATCATCCTTATTCTTTGATGTATCTTCAACAGTTAAATGTTTTGCATTATATTCACCTTTCTTTAATGCTCTACTTATCATTAATTGTCTGCTTGCATCTCCTCTTAATCTTAATTTTTCTTTGTTTAATAGTTGCTCTTTTTCTCTTCTCACGATGTTCTTTTTTTCTTCATATTCTATTTCTCTCCTCTCCCTTTCCTCTTGCTTCTGCTTTTTTATCTCTTCTTCAATCTTTTGTTCTTCCTCCAATCTCTTTCGTTTTTCTTCTTCCATCTGTCGTATTTTTGCTTCTTTTTCTTTCCACTCTTGCGCTTCCCTTCTCTTACTTTCTATTTGTTCTTTTATGATTGGACCATATTTTTGGTAGACCACAAATGCTTTATATTTAGCTTGAATTTTTACAGCTGCATTATGATGCAGTTTTAACAAACGCATTTTTTCTTTTTCTTGCAGATCTTTAAATCTTGTTCTTTCTTCTTCTATTTGTAGATGCAACTTTTTAATAAACTCCTAAAGTAAAGTAAGATAAATACCAGTATAAGTGAACAATATTATTAAAATATCATATAAAATATAGGCTGAAAACAAATAGTTAAATTGAAGTCATAATGAAGTTACTATAAAATTCACTTAGGACAAAAGCCATTTATTTTAAAGGATATAATATTTTAAAATATTTGAGAGATTTGATCAAGTTAGTAAGTTGACATTCTAATATTATGACTATACTAAGCCACTCAGATATAAATTGGGGAATTCCTTGAAGATAGAAAGCATATGAAATTAGAATAGTACAGAGAAAAAGCGAGAAAAACCACAGCCAAAATTTGTGTAGGGGGAAAGGACTTTAAACTTTCCCAGAGCTAGCACAGGGACTGCAGACACAGGGAATTATTTGGTGAGATGATGATACCAGGAAGGCAAGGTAGAGCATACATATATGCAATATGAAGAACCAGCCTAGTCACACATTTTATCCTTTCTCAACTATTACGAGAGCTGATAAGCACATACTACATTAAATGAGATCATTGGGTTAGGTGAGAAAATGCCATTGTCACTAGAGTCCTAAAACAAAAGTAAACAGGTCAACAAAATTCAGCAACTATTGGAGAAAAGTTAACACAAAGGATGTGAGGCAATGAAAATACTTGAACAAGCAGAAGGAAGAACTAGTTTCTGAGAAAAGGTAGGTACTAAATAAAAATTTAAATATTTTTTTAGGAAAAATATGTTTAAATAAGAATAACTTTATCTAAAAATGAAATGAAAATATTCAAATAAAAAAATATGACTCATTCATACAAAAAAATCACACTAGAATGACTTTAAATAGGTGTTGGCTAAAGAAAAACTTCCAAGTTAGGTGTTTTTCCAAAACAACCTGCAAAACAACAAAGACATGAAATATATGACAGAGACTTTCAAGCGGAGGATCAACACAGAAACTCCAACACCACTAGTAGGAGTTACAGCTAAAGACCTGAGAAGGATTAAAGGGAAAAAATAATACAAAAATGTTTTCTAAACCAAAAAAGGCCATAAGATAAGATAAAGAGTAGAGTTAACTTTTCACATATACACATAGACACACATGCCCTGATACACTCATATAGATGCAGCAATATTTCAGAACCCTAAGGAACGTTAAGTTCCATGAAGGCAGAAGTTATTTCTGTTTTATCCACTGCTGCACCCTGAACACTCAGAAGTGCTCGGCATGCAGTAAGAAATCAGTAAATTTGTGTGAATAAATGCAAAAAGTGAAAAATCCTAAAACTTCAAAAGAATGTAAGGAAGGAGTGTCAAATCTACAACGATAACACAGGCAAAAATATCTAAATACGCACATGAGTTAGATCTTTAAATTGTTAAAACCAAATGGTAATAAGTCTGGATTCTATATCCCATGAAACAAATCATTCGATTGTAAAAGCAAAATGACATTATTCTCAAGTGTGCAAAATAAAGAAAATTTGCCATCCAAAAATCTTTTTGACAGGTATTTAGGCATACATTCCAGAAAATGAAAACTGAGTACAGAAATCAGGGGAAACTCAGGATTCAAAGAACACTAATGATCAAAGAAACCATTAACACTTAGCACTATCTTCTACTTTCTTCTACTATCTCACTTAGGAAGTCAGCTGTTAAGTTCACTGTAGCTCCTTTTAGGTAATGTGCCTTTTTCTCTGGCAGCTTTTACAACTTTCCCCCCTTGTCTTGAATTTCAATCATTACACTACTAAATTCCCAGGTGTGGTTTTCTCTGTATTGATTCTGTATACAGATCATTAATCAACTTTGAATGTTCAGATCGATTTTCTTTTAAACCATTTCAACTATTACCTCTTCACCCACTGTTTCTGCTCCATTCTCTTTCTCCTATCCTTCAAAGGTTACTAGTATACACGTTTTATCTTTTCACTATACATCATATATTCTTGTACTCTCTTCTGTCCTCCCATTTTTTTTTGTCCTCTCTGTGCTTTAATTTGGATATTTTCTGCTGACCTTGCTTCAGTTTCACTAATGCTCTCATTTGCTGAGTCAAACTGTCAAACTTATGCCCTGAATTTTTAAGTTTACATACTGAACTTTTCAACTCTGTAATGTATGCTTGATATTTCATTATAGATTCTAGTTCTCTTTTCTTAGCATCTATCTGTTTAACATGTTGCTATGGCATGATAGTTATAGGTATCTTAATGGCTCTCCTACTCCAACATTTGGGTTACCTATAGGTAAATTACTATTGTCTTTTTTTTTCCTTTGTCACTCATATGTACTGTCTGTTCACATGCCTAACCAACTTTTTTATTTAAATATGCACCATAGAGAAAATCATATTATAATATATAACATCAAATCAATACACTGTACCCTTCAATCTTATGCAATGTTAAATGTCAAATATACATATATTTTTTTAAATGGATAGTAGAAACCTACTTTTTCAGGAGTATGGTTATATAAAGAAAATACTTGAAAGATAAAGAAAGGTAGAATGTTTAGTTGGATATCAGGATTATAAGAAGTTTTATCTACTTCATGTTTATAGTTAAAATAATTTTATATAAAAATTTCTATTAAAAATTTTGTTTTATATAAAAACATAATTTTATATAAAATTTTATATAAAATTTATTTTATATTTATATTGCATATAAATTTATTTTATATTTATATTATGTGTAACATATATTACATTTATATTATATAACATATGTTATATTTATATTATATATATTATATTTATATTATATATAAATACATAAATAAATATTATATAAAAATGAGTTAAGTAAATTTAAACTTAATAAATATCATTAGAATGATCTTGAATTCACAAGAATTATTTAACATTCAATTGTGTTCAAGAAATGAGGTAACTTTCATAACCATCTTCAATCATAATGAAATATTCATAATAGCATGTTTCCTCAAATCTTAAAAAATAATAGAATTATAATTTTACATAGACATGTTCACTCACTGACCCAGTTTATTTTAATTTTTAGGGCATTATATTTCAAGGAGAATTTCTGGTGATTAATGAATTTTTTAAAGTCTTAGTAAATTAAATTCTATACCAGCTAGGCAATATTACTTTTAAATGTCCATTTCAAGTATAATAAATATTCCAAATGAAGAATAATTATCATGATGTTTAAAAAGAAGAAATAGGGGCGCCTGGGTGGCGCAGTCGGTTAAGCGTCCGACTTCAGTCAGGTCACGATCTCGCGGTCCGTGAGTTCGAGCCCCGCGTCAGGCTCTGGGCTGATGGCTCAGAGCCTGGAGCCTGTTTCCGATTCTGTGTCTCCCTCTCTCTCTGCCCCTCCCCCGTTCATGCTCTGTCTCTCTCTGTCCCAAAAATAAATAAACGTTGAAAAAAAAATTAAAAAAAAAAAAAAAAAAGAAATAGATACCTCATGCTGTTTAAATTTCTCTTTCCATATTTTCTCTTCTTTATGGAGTTCATCATTCATCTTGTCCTGTTCTTGCTGAACATACGGTAATATTGAGATATTATATTCAAATATCAAAAAAATATATATACTTATTATAATTGGTTCTCAAACCTGTATTTGTAAATAATAGTTAAAGATAAAAACTCACCCAATGATTCTCTGTTATTAGTAGTAGTATAACAACTCTAATCTCAACCTAAAGTGTCACATAAATGATACCTAAAGTTCCCATTTTGAGCACCTAAAGATGTTGGCAACCTGGGAAAGCTTATTTGAGTATGTTTACATACATAGTAAAATGTATTCACTAGATATGCTGTTGGACAACATGAAAATTACAAATATTAATGTTTGTAAGATGAGTTTTGCATTATATAATATTTTTCTCTCCTCACCATCCAATTTAACTCACATAACCCTTCAGTTCAGTGGATAATGTTTTTTTGATTAGCATCTATTTTGTTAAGGCTCTGCAGAATAAACAAGATCAGTAAAATGTAATCCCTTTCCTCTAAAACTTTATGGAAACATTATCATAAATTCCCATATTATCTCAAATTTAGCAGAATAAATTTATTGCAAGAGAAGACTATAAAGCATCACAGCAGAAATAGATGTTTTAACTGGAGGATCATCAAAGGCTTCATGCAGAAGACTAGTTGAAATGACTAGGCTTTCAAGAAGTTAAACAGACATGTTAAGCATTTATTAAATGTTTTTCAACTAGGAAGATGACTATAGTTCTGCTTTTAGAAAAATTAAAAGGTTACCTTAGACAGAGTTAAAGACAGAAAGCAAGAGTCACTAAAGAGATAATAAAGTAGGTATTAGAAAAGTCCATGTAAGAATCAAGGAGAGCCCTCTGTAGATAGGGTGGCAGGAGTGAGAACAGATACAAAGACAATGTAAACATAAAATTTCCATAAACTACCAGATGATTGGAAATAAAGGAAATGGGAATATTTCTTTGGATATAATCTTACATGATGGGAATTAAGCACAGAAATAACAAAATCATTCTAGGGGTGCCAGGGTGGAGTCGGTTAAGTGGTCAACTCTTGATTTCCACTCAGGTTGTGATCACAGGGTTCCTGAGATGGAGCCCTGCATCCAGCTCTGTGCTGATAGTGCAGAGCCTGCTTGGGATTCTCTCTCTGTCCCTACCCTGCTTGCACACTTTCTCCCTCGTTCTCTCTCTCTCTCTCTCTCTCTCTCTCTCGCTCTCTCTCAATCTCTCTCTCTCTCTCTCTCAAAATAAATAAATAAATATATTTTTAAAAAAATCCTTCTGACAGGACTATGTTGAATGGGTTTGTGGAATACAAGGCCAAAAGTAGAGAGATAGGTTAGAGAGTTTAGACAAGCTAGACATTAGGACACTCTGAACCATGGAGTAACAGTAGATTAAGTGTGTGGATGAAAAGATGGATAATATAACTATTAGAGGGAAGAGGATAATAAAGAGAGGGAAGAGTCAAAGATGGTCCTTATCATTCCAGCTTGGACTATGATGATAGTGTAGCTCATCAAAATAACAAATACCTGAGGAGAAGCACAATTAAGAAATAAAGACAATGCATTCAGTTTTAACATATTAAGTTCTGAGTGTAAAGTATCTGTAGAAGAGCTATGTAGTTGACATTGTTTCTGAACAGCCATAGCTGTGGCTGAGATTATCAAGAGAGAAAGTATATGAAGAAAAATAAAAGGACAAAGGAAGAAATTCTTGGTAGTACCATATTCATGGAGAGAGACAGACAGAGAAGGCTAAACTGGATATAAAGGAGGAATTGTCAAACACGTAAGAAGAGAATCAAGGCAGCATGGTCCGATTGAAGACAAGGAAAAGAGAAATGGTCAACAATCAAAATTTTACTGGCATAAAACGCTGCAGAGGTCAATATAAGAGCTGAAAAAGAACCTGTGAGTATGGAAATAGAGAAGTCATTGGTTATTTTTGTTAAGAGCAGTTTAATTTAGTAGAGTGGTGATGATATACACCTAGTAGGCTTAGGATTTAATGAGAGACAAGGACATAAATACAGCAAAAATAACTACTCTTTAATAAGCCTGACTCTGGTAGCTAGAGCTAAAGAGAAGCTAAATTGAGATATATGATCAAAGCTGATCTCATGATTTTTCTTGTGTTTTGTTTCTAGGATGGGAGAAAATTGAACATGTGTATAAACAGTAAGAAAGAAAGAAGTTGATAGGGGTGTTTTGGGGTGTTTCAGCTATGGGGTAAAACTAACAAAGCAGGGGTAAATTGGAAAATGACAGATATAGAGCAGAGCAGGGAAAGCTAACCTTTAGTAGAAGAAACCTTTCCTACTGAGAATGGAGCAAAGACAAGAAAAAACAGCAGGGTGAATATAAAGGTGGATGCAAACTGATACAGGATTAGAAAATAAAGTTTGCCATTGATGCAAAAATGCTATGTGATTACTTGCCAATAATGAGGAGGGAGAAGTTGGGTAGAACTCTTAAAGAAAGAGATTTACAATAGTTGTTAAGTGGAATGCAAGAGGAAGCTAATAAAGGACACAGAAAAGAACTACTGAAAGAAAATAAATTTCATATTTAGAATCCATCATAATAAAATGATGGAATGGTCATTGGAAAAGTGTTAAGCCTCAAGGCATAACAAAGCATACATTTAGGAATGCATTAAAATATTCTAACCTATAATTTTATGATAAAGCACAAATTACTTTTAGAAACTAAGTTAGAATCTTTGAGGGTGGGCCCCAAGTGTTAGATCTCTCTGGGTCATCTAAGCATATAGCTGAATGCTTTGCCAATGAGGCAGTCACTGTATTTTTGCTTTAAAACAATTAAAAATGTCAATTTATTTGAAGAGAATTTAAAAGTCAGATGTCTTCTAAATCTGAAAACACCACTAAGAATCAATAACAATGATGCATTTAAGCACAAGACAGCAAACACTACTCCAATAATCTTAATTATATTAAAGCATTTCCTGGAATTAAAAAAAAAAAAAAGCTTCTGACTTTCAGAAATGACTGATTAAAATGGTCTGTGGGAAGGAAAACATAATGAAAGGAAAGTTAAGGATGCACAGTTCACTATTAGAAAAAGCCACAACCAAACTGGCTCTGTAATATAATTGTTTTTAATTTATTTTCTATAAAATCAGGAAATGCAATGTACTCAACATGGAGGAATAGAATACCCTGAACTGCATAAGTGACCATATGCCAATGCTCTCTACATAGAACAGTCAAAACTATTAAGTTGTGGGTAATATGTAAGTCAATTTTAGTAATGTAAGACAGGGAAGTCAGTCCTGCCTGTTACCCACACGTTCTAAGCTCATGGGCATTCTGATGCCCATAAAGTCAAGTCCTAAAAATTCACCAGTTTCTCAATACACCACTACCATGACTTGAAGTTGTGGACCCCCTGGGGTAGGATTAGGAGGAAACAAAAATAAAAACATAAAACTCCTGGGGCTCCTGGGTGGATAAGTGGGTTGAGTGTCTGACTTAGCTCAGGCCATGATCTTGTGTTTGTGAGTTTGAGCCCCACATGGGGCTCTGTGCTGACAGCTCAGAGCCTGGAGCCTGCTTCGGATTCTGTGTCTCCTTGTCTGCCCCTCCCCTGTTCGTGCTCTGTCTCTCAAAACTAAATAAACATTAAAAAAAAAAAAGTAAAACAACAACATAAAACTCCTTCACACCAAAAAATCTCTGGCCCAGGAATTAGCTCAATATGGGAGCAAAGCATAGGCCATCACCTACATGGTTGAACCACTTCAACCAAATGTTTCATGTAATTGCTATATATTAGACCACATAGCAAGGATATTTCATGATCAAGTAAATTATGTTGCCTTCTTCCATGATAAGAAGGGTATGAAAAAACAACAGTTTATGTTCTAATAAACATAAGCCTTTCTAGGACAATCTTTGTAACTTCATAGACCCAGGGGACCCCCAAGATCCAAAGAAGCATCTGAAATTCCAATGAATTACAGTGAAAACTAATCAAGAAGTCCATAGTAAATCCTATTACCACAGTCAATTGCTTCAACTATCAGAAGTACTTAAAACCCACAGAATAGGGTGCCTGGATGGCTCAGTCAGTTAGGGTCTGACTCCTGCTCAGGACATGATCTCACAGATTATGAGTTTGAGCCCTGCATCGGGCTCCCTACTGTCAGCACAGAGCCTGCTTCAGATCCTCTGTTCCCCTCTCTCTGTACTCCTCCCCCACTCAGGCTCTCCCCACCCCCTATCCCTCTCTCTCAAAGATAAATATTAAAAAAATATTTTCTAATGTCATTTGGTCCAAAAAGTAAAATTCTATTAAAAAAAATACACAGAACATAGCTCAATCCACACCATAATCCAAAACACCAGTACTATTCAGAAGTAGTTACTGATTCAAAAAATGTATGAAAAACAACAAAAATTAAAAAAAAAAATCCTTACCTTGTGAATATTCTCTAATTTCTTCTTTTCAACTTCAAACTGTTTCATCCAGCAATGTCTCTTTTCCTCTTCTTCTTCAAATTGCTTTTGTTCTCTATCCCTTTGAGCTTTGAGAGTTTCTTTCTCTTGGTCTTCCAGTTCTTTCTGTTTGTCTTGCCAAGCTTCAAAAGACTGCCTACATCTTTCTTCCACTTCACAGTATCCAAAATTTATATCAGTATCATCTGCATTCATGAAGAGAAACATTATTATTATTATTATTATTATTATTATTATTGTATTATTATTATTATTATTAAAATAATGCCTTTCAGTGTGCCTGGGTAGCTCAGTCAGTTGATTTCAACTCATAATTTCAACTCAGGACATGATCTCAGAGTTGTGGGATTGAGACCCACATTGGGCTCTGTGCTGGGCATGGAGCCTGCTTAAGATTCTCTCTCCTTCCCTCTTTCTGCCACTCCCAGCTCACACTCTCATTCTCTCAAAAAAGAAAAAAAAATCTGACCTCTCAAAACTGATTTAATGTAAAGTATAAGGGTAATTTTGAAATGACGAAATAATGTCAATGTATTACCAAAGTAAAAGGGACAATATGCAAAAAATACATTCTTAAATATACATAAAAATTCTATTGCAGTCATATATAAGGGAGTTCCATTTCAGTCAATTAAGAAATTACATAACTTGCCTTAAACTATATACCTAAAACTTAATGTAAAAACATAATATGTGTGTGTGTGCTGTACTTAAAAGATACTTAAGGAACATAGTTAAAGGACACTTAAAAATCCAAGGCTGAGTATATCTATTTCAGTCAGCTATATAGATGGAAAATTTTAAATATATTTAAATCAAGTTAATTTAAGAGGTATAAAAAACTATGAAAATATGGGGTCACCATGGTGGCTCGGTCGGTTAAGCATCTGACTTTGGCTCAGATCATGATCTCGTGGCTCATGACTTCAAGCTCTTTGTCAGGCTCTGTGCTGACAGCTCAGAGCCTGGAACCTGCTTCAGATTCTGTGTCTCCCTCTCTCTCTGCCCCTCCAGCTTGTGCTCTGTCTCTCTCTCTCACAAATAAATAAACATTAATTTTTTTAAAAACTATGAAAATATGAAATTAAATAAGTACAGTAAAGCATAATAATTTTCAAATATCAGGATTGTATTTTTCTAAATGTCAAAAGAAAACTCTTAATCGTTTTTCAGATAACTACAGTAAATCACATTAAAATTATCAAAACTATCATTCAGCATTTAGCCCACCTGACAAAACATGTTCATCTACAGGCAAATCATGAGGACCAGGCTCTGGAATAGAATCAGGACTGCTACAATGGGTTTTACTCCTCAGAAATTCTTCTTTTTCTATTTCAGATAACATCTAAGAGGTTAAAAAGAATGCCAATAATTAAAGAAAGAGTCAAGCAATCGCTTTAATAATGTATCAAGTATTTACATACACATATCTAGAACTTTATTTACGTTGAATCTCTCTCAAATACAACTCTATAGCACACTAAAAATGTTTTTCCCATGCAAACAGACTATATTTTGCCCTCCTTATTTTTCAGAATTCTAAGCACTCTCTGATATTCATCCGCACTATTCAGTTAAACTGCCTGAAAATCTGTGGAATGAATAAGTCATAGGAATAAAAGGTATAGCATTAGGAACGCAGTCGATGGTATACAGCCATTTATGGTAACAGACGGTAGCTACATTTGTGGTAAGCATAGCATGATGTGTGGAGATGTTTTATTACTCTGCTGTATACCTGAAGCTAATGTAATACTGTGTGTTAACTATACTCAAATGAAAACAAAGAAATTCCTTGAAAATTATTTCCAAATGTTTCTACTAATGTTTTCTTCCTAATATATTTCTATATTTCTCAATTAGAGTGATTGCTCACATATACAAACTGCTGATACATTCAGTACATTTAAAAAACAACTATTTGCTACTTTAACCTAAATTATGAAAAAGTCATAATATTGATGAATACTTTTCCATAATTAGACCTGCACCATATTCTAGCTGGTAAGATACAGGACATCTATTTCAATGAAGTAGCAGTATGATAATTCAAAATTAATATTTCAAGTTTGTTACCAAAAAAAGGGAGTCGAGACATATATATATAAGCAATTTCAAATTACACTAAACATCATAGGGAGCAGGAGTAGAGTTAGTAAAATTAGACATAGTTGGGTAAAATGAGAAGTAAAAGAGTCCAAAATGCTGAACCTGTAGAAGAAACTTTCTCAAATACATTTCTAGAGGTTTTAACCAAAAATGCTAGGCTCTCCTTTCATATTATTTCTTTAAGAATGTTTTTATTTTATCTTTTTTTTTAACTAACATAAGATGTTCTATTTTTAAATTTTCCATAGGGTATTTAAAGTATCTACTGTAACAGTACATTCCTAAGCAAGGTAATTAATATTATAGTCATTGTTTTCTTCCTTGGAGATTTTAGGGAAAAAATAATCACACAATATGGTTAAATTTCCAGGTACTGATGGTTCAAATCACTATTTCTAATATTTTTAAAGGTTGAAATTTGAGTTGTTGTCTATTACATGCCAGAGAAAAGCACAATACTAAATATTATTTGCTTAAAAATAATTAAATTTTTAATTTTTAATCAGTGAACTTTAAATGAGTGAACTAGCATCCTTTATAAGAGGGAAAGGTAAATTTCTAACTGTAATATTGAGTACTTTCAGTCAAATATTGATCATATACCTTTATTAATTGTTCCGGATTTTCTTTATGTTCAGTTGATAATTCTATCTTTAAATGCATATGATTATTAGAAACCACTCCATAACTATAGTCTAGAGAAAGAAAAAAATATTATAGCTTTAAATATTAGAGAGCAAGGCAAAACATGTTAAAATCTCAAACACTTTCATCATCCTTTAATCTCAAATTCTATCATAGTATATTCTTTTTATTTGTTTTGGGAGAGAGACAGAGAGAGAGAGTACATGCACATGCGCATGAATGTGGGAGAGGCAGGGTGAGGGGGAGAGAAAGAATCCCAAGCAGGCTCCATGCTGTCAATGCAGAGCCTGACACAGGGCTTGATCTTAAGAACCATGAGATCATGACCTGAGCAGAAAACAAGACTTAGATGCTTAACTGACGGAGTCATCCAGGAACCTCTATCAGTGACTCGATGATGAGTCACACAAAACAATAGGAAAATAATGAAAAATAAAGAACACAGGAAATCTGTAATCTTTGTCCTAAAAATAAAAGTAATAAATTTATAAAGCACTCTTTTGATCACCTTTCATATTTTATACTGAAGTTTATTTTCCATGTACACAGAATAATGCTGTTTTATACTGCAATGACACCCTAATTAGAAATCAACAAAAGTTCAATTCTACCTGCCAAAAACTAGCAATATAAGCTTGCACAAGATATTAAAAATACTTTAATAAAATTACTAATTTAAAAGATTATAATTATTAATGTGAATGAAGTGAGCTTTCATTCCTGGTTTTATGTGTTTTTTGTTGAATTTTATTGTCCTGTTACCATTTGTGTAGATGTAGGGTTTTTTTTTTGTTTTTTTTTTTTTTTTGTCCTTATTCAGCTAATGTGTTCTATCCTGGGAACCTCTCCTACTAGTAAACTATTTTTTACAGATGACTGTTCTGCTGGTTAACTACCTCTTCACACCAGTTTTGTCCGATAGCATATATTGCCTTCAACACCTACTCACAGCCTTACCAGCATGATTTCCTATGTGAGAGGTTGAAAGCAAAAATAACATTCTACAGATTTCTTTGAAGCCAGGTTTCAGAGGGTGATTTAGATTCTGTGATATATTTAAGTCTTTATTTTCCTAAAAATATTACGTGTGAAGACTAAAGACTTCAGCTAACTGCATTCCTAATTAAGATCTAACTGTAAATGCATACAGAAATCTAAGCAAGAACTGCCTATTTAAGCTCAGTCAACCCACAGAACCATAAAAGATAATAACATATTGTTATTTTAAACCACTCAGTTTGTTTTGCAGCAATAAGTAACCAAAACATCGACTCTATGCATAAAAACAAACACACAAATACCCCAAAAACCTTTCTGCTTAAAGGAGCTAAAGTAGCTTCTGTCTACAAATGAGAGCCCTAAACAAAATATCTACATTCAAAAATGAAATTAGCTTCTGGCTTCTTTTGTATGTGTGTTATGCTTGTACAGATTTATATTTGAAATATGTAGCTTATTATAAATGAAATATAATCTTCAGATTTGTTTATCCTTGTGGATTGTAAGAAATCAGTTGTAAAATCATACTGATTTCTTTTTTTCTTTTTTAAAATTATACTAATTTCTTTAATTTTTTTTAATGTTTATTTATTTTTGAGAGAGAGACACACACAGAGCGCAAGCAGGGGAGGAGCAGAGAGAGGGAGTCACAGTATCCGAAGCAGGCTCAAGGGTCTGATCTGTCAGCACACAGCCCAATGTGGGTCTCGAACTCACAAGTTTTGAGATCATAACCTGAGCTAAAGTCAGACACTTAACTGACTGAGCCACCCAGGTGCCCCAAAAATCATACTAATTTCTAATGACATTTGAGAAGGAAACCTTTTCCACCTTCTTGCCAGGTTATCATTTTAATCATGTTTTCCACCCTTTTCAAACAATTTTGATAATTTGAATTTTCTTGAAAAATTATTCTATCCTTTGATACTATCAAACTTATTTCATTAGAATGATACATAAGATCTCATAATTTTCTAAACCACTGCTACAACTGTAATTATATAACCTTTTATGTAACTAATTTTCTATGATTGCGTTTCCTTCTATTTTTTCTTAATTAGGCTATATAATTGCTAATATATTTATAATATACTTCCATTATATTTACTTCAGGAAATATAAATTTAAAAAAACATTAAAATTCCCTATAACTCAACTACAGATAGTCACTGCCAAAATTTGAAGCATCTACATATAGTAAGTATTTACATATGCACACAGGTTCTCAGGACAAAAATCTTGGGAGTCAATTTCCTCTCTTCCTTTCATTCCAATCCACCAATAAAACACCCATTTGGTTCTTTTTACCTTAAAAATGGTTTCTTGAATATGACTATTTTTCATCATTTCTACTCAAATCACTCTCATTTCTAACCACACTATTACAACAGTTTTGTAGTAGACTTTTGCTACCTCAAGTCATCTTTTCTACATAATCACCAGAATGATTGTCTCAAAATGTGTCAGATACTGTCACTCTTTACTCAAAAACCTTAGCATACAGAGAGTAGAATCCAAAGTCCAGACCATGATTTATAAGAGCCCTCTATGATCCGACACTTATATGATCTGTGCTTTGGCCTTTACACATCCTACTTTCTGGAACACTGTCTCTCTAGATATCCACGTAGCTCACCTTCTCATTCACTGAGATGTCCATGTGGCTTACCTTTCAGTCATTGCTTAAATATTACTTTCTCAGAGAGGCCTTCCCTGACTTACCCTACCTAAAACGGCAACCTCCAATCTCTATCCCCTATCTTAAAGTTTTTCCTTCATAGAAGTTATCATGATTAAAATATTACATATTTATTTATTTATAGTCTGTCTCCCCACACTGGAACATTAGAATAGGAAAGCAGGACCTTTGTCTATTTTGTTCTGTGTTATAGTCTTAGTAGCTAAAACAGATCATTTCACACAGCAATATTTGTTGAATGAATATCTATGAATATCCATATTGTAACTTACACTAATATTTTCATAAGTAACACTGACTTTTATAATAATTTTAAACACTACATCATGAATATTTTTATGCTATTAAATATCATCTAAGCCATCTTTTTTAATGGGTGTAGTTGCACACACTAAGATCCTATTAAATACTTAGGCTGTTGCCATTTTTCATTATAAACTAAACCTTGATTAATTCTAATTAAATCTTTAATCATTCTATTATTCTTAGAATAATTTCAAGAATTATTGTGTCTCCCTGTCTCTCAGCCCCTCTCCCGCTCGTGTTCTGTCTCTCTCTCAAAAAAATAAGCAAACATTAAAAATTTTTTAAAAAAAGAATCAGCCGTAATACAATCTCTGGTTTTAATTAAGACTGGTAAAACAAACTGTTGGTGGCTACTATTTATTAGACATATAAGGAAAGTAATACAGGAAATAAATTAATGGAGTAAATAAAAATCTCGTATATTATATACTAGAGACAAATGCACATACATGTGTATAACAACAGATAAGAACTTGAAACAATATAATTTTCTAAATTATAAATCATTCCTGCTTACAGAAAACTTATCTGCCAAGCAGTTAAAAACTGTACTTACTTAAAACCTCTGTATCTTCCAAGTCCTGAAGAATGAGCTCTTCAACAGTTTTACTCTTATTCTTTATGATGTCAATACAGTGAAGAACTGACTCAGGTAACTCATCCACATCCTCAAATTTAAAAAACATGAAACCAATGGTTAAATTGTTTATTAAACCTATGAATCAAATATTTGATAAAAGTTTTGATACACCAAAAATTTGAGCAAAATATGTGAATGAGTTCAAACAAGTATATTGGTTAAAATTTGCTCTTCATTTTCAAGTGGTTATGAAGCACATCCATGATTCTGTTGGATTTCACATTTAAATGAAAAACTTCAGAATTGTTTGTCTCATTTGAATATCATTACTATTATCATTATAATGTAAAAATATTAACTTTCCAAAAGTAGTATATACGTTATTTCAATCCTAATTGAAAATCAAAGTAGAACTGCTTTTTGAAATTTAACAAATGAGTTGTTTTTGTTTTTGTTTTTAGAAAAAGCTTAGTGGAGATTTCAAAGAGCAAAACAACTAAAGCAATTTTACCTATTTGATACTTAAAAAACTACAATAGGCCAAAACTAACAGAATAATGGAAAAGAATAGATAATCTTAGAGCTAAACATATACAAAAGATAGGACAAATCAATTGAGAGGTCCCTTGGTGGCTCAGTCAGTTAAACATTCGACTCTTGATTTCAGCTCAAGTCATGATGTCATGGTTCATGAGTTCGAGCCCTGCATAGGGCTCTGTGCTGACAGCATGGAGCCTGCTTAAGACTCATTCTCGGGGCGCCTGGGTGGCGCAGTCGGTTGGGCGTCCGACTTCAGCCAGGTCACGATCTCGCGGTCCGTGAGTTCGAGCCCCGCGTCAGGCTCTGGGCTGATGGCTCAGAGCCTGGACCCTGTTTCCGATTCTGGGTCTCCCTCTCTCTCTGACCCTCCCCCGTTCATGCTCTGTCTCTCTCTGTCCCAAAAATAAATAAACGTTGGAAAAAAAATTAAAAAAAAAAAGATTCATTCTCATTTTCTCTCTGTCTCTCTGCCTCTCTGTCTCTCTCCTTCTCCCTCCCTTTCTGCCTCTCCCCTGCTCACATTCCTTCTCTCTCTCTCTCTCTCTCTCTCAAAATAAATAAATAAACTTTAAAAAAAAAAAAAAGCAGTTCAGGGGCACCTGGGTGGCTCAGTTGGTTGAGTGACCGACTTTGGCTCAGGTCATGATCTCAGGGCTCCAGAGTTTCAAGCCCCGCGTCAGGCTCTGCACTGAAAGCTCAGAGCCTGGAGCCTGCTTCATATTCTGGGTCTCCCTCTCTCTGCCCCTCTCTTGCTCATGCTGTCTCTCTGTCTCTCAAAAATAAATAAACATTAAAAAATTTAATTATAAAAAAAGGTAGATCAATTGAGAAGAGGTAAATTATTTATCAAGTGATATTAATAATATTAACTAGGGGCGCCTGGGTGGCTCAGTCGGTTGAGCGTCCGACTTTGCTCAGGTCATGATCTCATGGTCGGTGAGTTTGAGCCCCGCATCGGGCTCTGTGCTGACAGCTCAGAGCCTGGAGCCTGCTTCAGATTCTGTGTCTCCCTCTCTCTCTGGCCCTCCCCCCGTTCATGCTCTGTCTCTCTCTGTCTCAAAAATAAATAAATGTTAAAAAAAAATTTTTTTTTAAATAAATAAATAATATTAACTAAATACATGCAGGAAAATTTCTAGCTAGATCTACATTTTATAACATAATTGAAAATAAATTCCCATTAGTTTAAGGATTTTGATGTAAAAGAATTAATCTGTGAATAAATTTTCTAAGCATATAAACACTGGGGAAAATGCACAAATGAAAAGAAGATATATTTGATTTCCAAAAAAATAACTATTTCTATAGATCTAAAGAGTTTACATAAATTTTGTTTTTCATGTATATCTAATAACATTAAGACACTCATGAGGAAGTAAAAAAAAGCAGGATATAAATAATTATATGTATAATATAATCCCAATTTTGCAAAAAAACCCACACATATGCATATGAAATTATATGTGATTTCTATTTTCATTTTTATATTAAAATATCTAACAATACACATTGTTTAAAAGGGATCATAAGTTAAAAAATTATATAACTATGTAAAACACACTGAGAAAAGTAATATTTCTCCTGAAAAGTTTACTCCACTTAAAAGGCTCCTAAAAGTCCAGTATTTAACACTTACTGTATCACTATCAACACTCTGGGTTTCTGATTTTGAATCACTATCATCATCTTTTTCCAATGAAGAAATGCTGATTTTATCCAATTCAGCTTCTATTTCTTCTTCGAGCTTTGCTTCATCGTCATTGTTGTTTTCCATCATCTTTCATAATAAAACACAAAACCATTTAAGGAGAATTGAGAGGTGCCTGGGTGGCTCAGTCAGTTAAGGGTCTGACTATTTCTGCTTAGGTCATGATCCCAGGGTTGTGGTATCGAGCCCTGCATTGGGCTTCTTGCTGACAGCATGAAGCCTGTTGGGATTCTCTCTCTCCCTCTCTCTCTGTCTCTCTGTCTCTCTCTCTGTCTCTCAAAATAAATAAATAATTAAAAAAAAGAGAATTGAAGTAGCTAAAATGAGTAAAAACTATGGGTTGTTTAATGTGTCATACCAGTGTTCTGTGTAAACATGTTTTCATCTAGGAAACTTTTATCATATCTTATTATGGTTGTACCATATGTTAGAAAACATTGTTTTCTCTCTCCATTAATTCATTATTTTTTTAATGTGTGACTACAAAATGATCAACTCTAATACTAATCTCTTAATTCTGTAAGGGAAAAGTCACGTGGAATGGACTGTCTTAGCTTCCTGAACCAAGAAACATCACAGTAAAATTCATCCTCATGGGTATAATTAAGGGAAAAATACCTCTGAACAGCTTGAATATTCGAAGATTAGAATACTCAAAAGAGAACAACTCAAGTCTATACATGGGGCAATATATGGTTATTTTCTACTCATTAACTCATAGTTGTCAATTTTACTATAGTCATCTGTTTTTAACAACAACAACATGTTATAATAATGGATAATATACGGATATCCATAATGGATAATGGATGTTATAATAATGGACAATATATGGATATCCATATGGATATATGGATAGTATATAAGATCAATACTTATTCTATTTAAATCTTTAATGATTATAATGGCTATGGATCAAGCAATACATTACAGTATATCTTCACATAATCATCACATCATCAACCAGCATTAGCTTCCACGTGTTGAGTATCTGTGACAAGCCAGGCACTAGAAGACACTTGTGTGATTAATAGTTATCAGAGTAAATTAACAGGATTAAGGTCATTATAGTCATTGTATTAATAAGAAAACCAAGGTTTGAAGAATTTACTGAACTGTGCATAGTCATTATGCTAATAAGCAATGGAAAAAGGACCCTAATTGAGAGATACAAATCCAGGACTCTTGCCACTACAACATGTCCTACAAACTTAGTCAAGCTCTTCATCTGCGCAGCAATCTTTCTTAACATCTCTTAATCCAACAATCTTCAAATTTCAGATGATATGCCACAAAAACAGACACTCAAATCAATGGAACACAATAGAGAACCCCAAAATGGACCCACAAACATATGACCAACTAATCTTTGACAAAGCAGGAAAGAATATCCAATGGAATAAAGACAGTCTCTTCAGCAAGTGGTGCTGGGAAAACTGTACAACAACATGCAGAAGAATGAACCTGGACCACTTTCTTACACCAGACACAAATTTCAGATGATAATTCATGAATCCAGAAATTAATTCAGTGGCTCTTGATCATAAAGTTTTAATGATGGAATAGGATAGGAAACATTAGGGTAGGTCATAAAAGAAACTATAAGTTAACTATATATGTTAAAGATAAAAATAGTTTTTAAAACTTTTGTTTCACTTGTAAATGGGTATATATGTATGCATGTGTACATGAGCTGCAGTGTAGTTGTGTATTTGTTTTACTGTGGGTCTTGGTTTAAGAAAAAAAAGTTTGAAAAATTCTGTACTAGTATTTTGTTTTCCAGACTATTCCAAACTTTAATTCTTTCCTCAGGTCCCTGGCCTTTCCAGTGCTGTGTTCTTGACTCTTCTTCCTTTCTTCCTTCTTTCTTTCCTTCCTTCTTTCCTTCCTTCCTTCCCTCCTCTTTTCCTTCTTTTACTCATCTCAAAATCAAGTTTTTGGGAGCCTACAAGGTACATTAACATCACTACTAGGGATAGAAATACATTGATTAAATAAGACAGTATCCTGTGTTCATAGTTCATGATCTAGTTAACAAAGAAAATGAAACATCCTCATTTTCCTATTTCTTTTCCTGAAATCTTTTCATATTCATCTTACTTGGAGAGGAACCCCTTCCTAATAAAGTATAATCTTGTACCTATGCTTTGAATCTGACAATTTCTCACATATTGAACTGTGTTCCATCCACTATTTTTTCTGTTTATTGCCTCACCATACATTTTTATTCCACTTGCCTCTCTTCTACACATAAACACAATCAGTTCACTCCCATCCAAAAATCAAACAAACAACCTTTGCCTGCCTGTCCTATAGCTATACATATTACATATCTTTCTTTCACATACAAATGATTTAATTGGACTGATCTTCACTTATTGCCTATACTATTGGGCATTTATTCCAGAGAAATAAAAATTTATTTTCACACACTAAAACTTGTACATGAATGTTCACGATGGTTTTATTCATAATAGCCTCAAACTGGAAACAAGCAAAATGTCCCTCAGTAGATGAATGGTTAAACCAATTCTAGCACATCCATACCATTCAATACTACTCAGAAATAAAACGAATAGATTTTACTACACGTCACCATATTGATAAATCTCCTTGAATTTCTAGGGAACTATGTTGAGCAAAAGCCCAAACCAAAAGGTAACATACTATATGATTCCACTTATGTAACATTTTGAAATGACAAAATTTTATAAGTGGAGGAAAGATTAGTGATTCCCAGGAGTAAGGGGTGGAAGGAGTTGGAGGAAGGTGGCTATGGTCATGAAAGGGCAACATGAAAGATCCTTGTAGCATTGGAGCTGCTCAGTATCTTGATTGTAGTAATAGATAAGTGAGTATATTCAGATGATAAAAATTATATATCATACACACAAATGAGTACAAGGAAAACTGAGGAAAACTGAGTAAGATTAGCAGACTGTGTCAATATTAATATTCTGATATCAGACTATCATTACAAAATGTTACCACTGGGGACATCTGCGTGCCTCAATCAGTTAAGTGTCTAACTCTCGATTTCAGCTCAGGTCATGATCTCATGTTTCCTGAGTTCGAGCCCCGTGTCAGGCTCTGCTGACAGCACAGAGCCTGCTTGGGATTCTCTCTCTCCCTCTCTCTGCCCTTCTTTTGCTTGGGCACATGTTCGTTCTCTGTCTTTCTCTCTCTCTCTTTCAAAATAAATAAAGAAACGTTTTAAAAAAAGTAAAATTTGTTTAAAAAATGTTACCATGAGGAGTGTACAAGGGATATTTCTGCATTATTTCTTAAAACTAGGTGTTAATCTACAATTATCTCAATAAAACATGTAATTAAAAACTCCTAAATACTCACTAAGAAAACAGTTAAATAGATTATGATGGATTCATAGAATGGAATACTATACAAGTCCTTTTAAAAATATGTATATTTAGGGGCGCCTGGGTGGCGCAGTCGGTTAAGCGTCCGACTTCAGCCAGGTCACGATCCCGCGGTCCGTGAGTTCGAGCCCCGCGTCAGGCTCTGGGCTGATGGCTCAGAGCCTGGACCCTGTTTCCGATTCTGTGTCTCCCTCTCTCTCTGCCCCTCCCCCGTTCATGCTCTGTCTCTCTCTGTCCCAAAAATAAATAAACGTTTGAAAAAAAAAAATTTTTTTTTAATATGTATATTTACTATGCTCCTGTGGAAAGGCAACAAGGAAGAAATAATTGAAAAGAGGCACATGGCCAAAAAATATGTAAAGTAATATCTCTTTTGTGTAACTATACACACATTCACACATTTTTTTAACACAGAAACTTTCTAGAAGAATTTGAGGAACTTTCAATTTACATTTCATACCTTTATGTTGAGTGATTTTTAAAATCATGAGTAGGTACTCCTTTTGTAATTCTAAAAGCTCATTTTAATATACTCAATTTTACCCATAATCTCCCTCCTCCAAAGGAAAACAAAACAAAAAACAGAACCAGTGTAAAATGCTATCTTGTTATCAAACTCACTTAAAGTGCAATTCAAAATATTTGTTAGATGGAAAATTAGATTTAAAGAAAAAAAAAAACATAGTTATAAAGCAGAATGCACAGGTACACAAAACTTTATGTAGAAAGAAAAGAAGTAGAATAGGGTAAAGGTAAGAGACTTTTCCATTATATGTCCCTCTCTGCTCATCTCCTGGACGTTTAGATCGGCCTGCCCAATTACATATCCAAGCACATACGTGATTTTAAATTGTCTAGTAGCAACTTTTTAAAAAGTAAAGAGAAACAGGTGAAATTAGTTTTAATAACATTTTATTTAACCCAATATATCTAAAATATTATTTCAACATGTAGTCAGTAAAAAAATTAATTATTAAGATCAATGTAAAAAGTTTATATTTTTGTTTTGTATGCTAATTCTTCAAAATGTGCTGGGTGTTTTACACCTACAGTCCATCTCAATTCAATTCAAGACCTTTCAAGCCCACAGCGGCCACTGGTGGTGACAGGATGGGACAGTGCAGCCTTAGATGTATCCCACTGTAAATCGGCTACAGTAAACTACTTAAAGCTGCCAAAGATGGGAAATCTTAAGGAACTCCACTTTCAACTATTGTTCTTCGACTATAAAGATAAGGGAGGGAAATCTACTTTAAAAGGCAACTACAAATTATGAAGGAAAAAAGGAAAGGAAAGGAAAGGAAAGGAAAGGAAAGGAAAGGAAAGGAAAGGAAAGGA
>NW_024412413.1:34667526-34706178 GCF_014898765.1 Herpailurus yagouaroundi
GAAAGGAAAGGAAAGGAAAGGAAAGGAAAGGAAAGGAAAGGAAAGGAGGGGAAGGAGGCAAGAAAGGAAGTGTCGTTTAGGGAGGGGGAAGAAAGGTAATTATAGAAATCTCCCTAGATCGTTACGGTGGGTCTTCAAGTTTTGAGTGAGCCACGAAATCTCCAAAATCTAAGAGAGCCTAGACTCGCGCAGCCACCCCTTCAGCCCGCGGGCCCCACCGTTTGTCCTAAAGCCTGGCCTCGGCGGAGAGGAGCCCGCCTCCGTTTGCGCTCCCCGCTCCCACAGCTTTGTGTCGCCTCCCGCGCCACCTACCCCAGCTTGGAGGGGCTCCGGCTCACCCACTAGCGACTAAATCCCTCGGCTGGGTTGGAAGACAGCGCGCAGAGACTCCAAACAAAGCGTAACCACGACAACAACCAATCCCAAGGAAGATGGACCGGTCTTTTCTTACCGGTGCCCCAGTAGGACAAACTGTCTCCGCTCGAAATTGGAACGAAAGCTGCATCTCAGGAGTTGGACGAGGAACTTCACATTTTTTTCCAGGTAAGTTTTAACATTTAAATACTTTTAGAAAGTATTTAATAAAGAAACATTTTGTTACAATTAGCCAAGTGGAGGTAGCCTGAACTTTTAACTGTTTCTGATCTATATTTATTACTTCCATCTAGAGAATGTTTATTTGTCCATGTATCAACTGGTCCTGCCACTAAACCTTAATCTTGAATAGTGATTTGTGGGGCGGGAAGTGTGGAAAAGAAGCCAATAAAGCCGTTGCTTTACACGACAGCAGTTTATTTTTAAAAGGAAAAGTAAATAAGTCAATTATCACTCAATGCCTATCAAAAACCTCTCAATGTATAGGGTGAAAGTATTTAAAAATTCTTTTCTGGAATATGTTTTACTGTAAAATATTGACAGTGACACCCACTATTTTCATACAAAATTTTAAGCTTAAGTATATATCATGCTATTTAATTTTAACTTCTAAATTCATCTAAGTTTCTTTTTTTGTGGAGCAAATACATAGTGTACAAAATGTGAACTTTATTTTAGTTAATAACAGGTATTTCTGATTTTAATTTTTTTTAAGTTTGCAAACTATTAAATTCCAAGAGGAAGTGGCTAAGCATAATTGTAAAAGATATCTGACATACGATAAACTAAACGCAAACATTTCACTGAGGTTTTGAAAGAAAATAGACTATTTCCTGGTAACAACTAACATTGCATCAACACAAGAATGAGTAATATACAATGAGAAGTAAGTAGATTTTTGATATTAAAAAACACAGTGCCTCACTCAAGAACGGTAATGATTTTGAAAAATAAACTACCTCTGGTTTCAAATCTAATTAAAAGTTAGGATATTTTTTATTATCAAAATCCATGCTCAAGTGCCATTTTTTCTTTTGTTTTTAGTTTAGTTTTGTTGCAAATTTGCAGACTATTCAAATTCTTCATTGAAAACACTCAGGATATCGAATCATATTGAAATTCACATGTAAAAATCTTAAGATTGGTTTTATTTGTAATTATGAAACTATTCACGCTTTTATTAAAAAATATCAAATCCATTAGTAATCAATTAATTTCCAGAACTAATTTTAAATAGCTAACTTAGTAGTCAACTTATTTGAATGTAATGTCTAAATTGCTTTTTTTCTTAAATCTTACCCTGGCAAACAAACTGATTAGCAAAAAAGACAAATATTTAGAGTTCTCCTGAGAATAAATTCATCCATGGTGCATGTTACTACACCTATTATATTCTTATGTTATTTTTTACCTGGAAGAAAACTGACAACCCTATCAATTAGTCATTACTTAGCTGTCATTAATTAATATCACGAATTAAGAAATAAAATACAACAATTATCTCAAATAGTTACATATTATGTTTTGTGTTTTGTTCTGTTTTGAGAGAGAAAGAGAGAGAGAGAGAGAGCAGGGGAAGTGCAGAGAGGAGACAGAGAATCAGAAGCAGGCTTCAGGCTCTGAGCTCTGGGCTCTGAGCTCCGAGCTGTCAACACAGAGCCAGATCTGGGGCTGGAACCCACAAACTGTGAGATCATGACCTGAGCTGAGGTCGGCTGCTTAACCAACTGAGCCAGCCAAGCACCCCAAATAGTTACAGATTATAAATCAATTTAACTTGAAACTATTGCTTAACGGGGCTCCTGAGTCAGACGGTTAAGCCGCCGACTTCGGCTCAGGTCATGATCTCGCGGTCTGTGAGTTCGAGCCCCGCGTCGGGCTCTGTGCTGACAGCTCAGAGCCTGGAGCCTGTTTCAGATTCTGTGTCTCCCTCTCTCTGACCCTCCCCTGTTCATGCTCTGTCTCTCCCTGTCTCAAAAATAAATAAAACGTTAAAAAAAATTTAAGAAACTATTGCTTAACTATGCAGCATTTAACATAAATTTATTTCATTGCAATCTTCCTAGAAAGCATAGTCTAAAATTGAGCAGGTTAGTTTGTCTATAACATTTTAGCCTGCATTTTTTTCCTTTTTAATACATAACTTTATTTTCATTAAATTCTGCTCTTGTTTTGAAAAGTATCTGAATGATTGTATTTATAGCCAATTGACCTAACACATTATATTTCCCTTAGAGAGCACATAATATTCATTGAGGAAATAAAAGGATGAAAGAGAACTATTTGTTCTTCTGATATCTAACAAGAAAAGATTTCTTCGGAAATGTTAGTTGAGTAGTGAGATTACTTTAGTTTAAAAACATTGTTCAACAGTTGTCTTAGTTTTTATTCAGCAGTGATAAAATTTAAATATCCCAGAGTATCATTATAGTTCTCAAATAGCTGCATACCAGGTGTTTGTTTTATTTTCTTGAGGATGACTATTGAGTAATAATAGTTTTAATATGTGACCTGTAGTGTTGGATTCTTAGACCTCTGCTTCTCTTTTTCCATTTAAAGACTATTGCGAGCTCTCAAGTTCCTCCTCTAACCCTTTTGGTGCTCTCTGTCTGCAGCTGACATGACTACCTACTTGAGTTCATCACTTTCCTACAGTTCCCATCCCATTTCCCAACCTCGTGTGCACCTCCCTTGTATCAGATTACTATTCTAGGGGCACCTGGGTGGCTTAGTTGGTTGAGCATCCACCTCTTGAATTTGGCTCCTGTCATAATCCCAGGGTGATAGGATGGAGCCCTGCCTTGGGCTCAATGCTGAGCATGAAATCTACTTGAGATTCTCTCTCTCTCTCTCTCTCTCTCTCTCTCTCTCTCTCTCTGCCCCTCTCCCCTGTTCACACTCTCTCTTTCTCTCTAATATATTTTTTTCAAAGAAAAGATCACTGTACCATAATAACATTTAGCCCAGTACTAGACTAAATGCTTTACAAACATAATCTTGTTTAACACATCATATCTTGTTTTCACAACATCCCTTTGATGTTCCTATAATCTACATTTGAAGATGATGACATGGGGGCCTGGAAAGAGTAGCAAGAAAGTGGTTTATATCTATGGGTTTGATTCTTAGCTCTGCCAAATATTAACTAGGTGAACTCACGAAGCTTATTTTACCTTCCTGAGTCTCTTTGGTCATTGACAATCCTGGGGATAAACTTTGATGGTCAAGGCAACCCATATAAATGACATATTGTAAAACATGGCATAATGTTGCTAGCCCAAGTACTTAAGCTCTATAGACCTGGTTTCAAGTGTTGTTTTGGGCTTTTTCTAACATCCCACTGCTGGCAATTCTACCTCCTGTTGTTTCTCTCACATCCTGGTACTGTTCTCCATCCCCACAACTATCTTGTACTTTAGACTACATTCATTTGTTGTGAACTAGTACATCAGCTTCATAAAGTATCTCGCTGTCTTAGGTTTCTTTTCTAATTTGACTTCCACGCTGATGATGGAAATATGGTTTCCAATACCTGCAGAAAAATAAAAGTCATTTCTTAGCAAAGCGTACCTGATCTTTCACAATCTTTACTGAATCTACTTCTCTAGCCTTATTGTTCATCTCTTGCCATTCGACCCATGCCCCCACACCCTTCATTGTAAAGTTTGTGAACACAGTGTTCCATCTGTCTTGAAATCTTCCTTTGTCTACCCCATTTTTGTCTGACTGGGACCTTCTTAAGCATCCTTCAAGGATTATCTCAAATTTGTCTTCTCTCTAAAACTTCCCAGTTGTGCTTATTCCCTGTCCCCACACCTCAAACACAGAATTAAGAGTTGGCCCCAGGTTTTGATATTTGACTCCCTGACAGGTTGTTTATTCATTTTTTTGCCTCTATCTCCTGGCACTCAGAAGCAACTTAAAAATGATAATAAAAAGTAATTAGACTATTACTTAACTCATGAAAAATGACACCTATGAATAGGGAAATCCTTGTAAATTGTCTTTCCCTGTAGCTTTAATATTACTAATAAATATCTCAGCTATTGGACCATTAATTAACTAATCAGGAAATGAACAAAAGAAATGCCACACCAGGACCTTATTTGATTAAGTTAAAAACAAATTCTCTGTCTATAGTAAAATAATGACAATAATACAAAGTTCTTCCACACTACAAATATTTAAATAAGAACTTGTGTATCTTTGTGTTAGCACGTCTTTATTTTCATTGATGTTGTTTCCGGTGTGTGGGGCTTGTGACTGGAAAGATCAGCATATGACCATCCCCTGTTCTCATTCTGTGCAAATATGGCTACAGGCTTCCTTGACTTGTTGCTTAGACACCCTATTTGTTGTCTTCTAACTCTTTGACGTGAACTGCTTGCTGTGATCTGAAAGTTTGTATTCCCCCACACTTCACATGTTGCAATCTTTATACACAATGTGATGGTACTTTTAGGGTACTTTTTCGAAAATGGGACTTTTAAGGGGTGATTAGGTCATGGGTTGATCCATCATGTGTGGAATTAGTGCTCTTATAAAAGAGATCCCACAGAGCTCCTTAGCCCCTTTCCCCACAGGAAGATACAAGAGGAAGTTTGAAACCTGGAAGAAGGCTTCCACCCATGCACGCTGGCACCCTGATCTCAGACTTCCAACCTCCAAGACTGTGAGACATAAATTTCTTTTGTGTATAAGCCACCCAGTCTGTGGTATTCTGTTAGAGCAACCCAAACAGACTAAAACACTGCTGTTTTGAAGGTACCATGAGCAGCCTTCTTACCCAGTTGGCTGACCTTGAGAATATTGCATTCTTACCCTTTTTACCTCTATGTCATGCAACATTATTTTAGAAAATGTTTCCTCTATTGATTTCCATGAGATCATACTTTCACTATGTTCTCATTTTGTAGAAGTCTGCATTAAAAAATTGAAATTCCTAATGATGTCATTGTTTGTTATCAAATCTCTGCTCACTTTTATCTGTAGTCAATCCCACTCTCTTTCATTCGTTTCCATGACATCAGCTCCCTGTGAATAATTCCCACATTGCCTATGATATCTATTTACTTGCACTCCATTTCCAGTGGTTAACCACAAGATATATTAGGAGATATCTTCTTCTAATTCAAACTCATTTACTAAAAATGAAATTTATAATTTTCCCCCAATTTCTCTATTGCCAGTGATTATCACTATTCTTTTATTTACCCATCCTACAGGAATCATTCTGATTATCTCTGATTCTTTCTTTTTCATGGTAATGCATCTTGAAACTGTATCCAAGCCCTCCATTTCTCCCTATAATGATCTCTTACAATGCCCTTCCCTACCTGCTTGGTATTTTGTTTGGCTCTTTTCACCCTAATTCAATTATTTCCTTCATCTTGGGCACATAGTTGACTCCACCTCCATTGAGACCTAAGTATGTGCCAGCGGAATATGTACAGAAGAGAAGTGTGCAACTTTCATCCCACTTGATTAAAAGATGCTTGCCGAGTTAGCTCATCCTCCTTTCCTTTCTTTTTTTTTTTTTTTTAAGATTACTTATTTATTTCTTTTTGAGAGACAGAGCATGAGCAGAGAGGGGCAGAGAGAGAGAGTGAGACAGAGAATCCAAAGCAGGCTGTGTGCAGACAGCAGAGAGCCTGACATGGGGCTCGAACATGTGAACTGTAAGGTCATGACCTAAGCTGAAAGCAGACGCTTAACAGACTGAGCCACCCAGGCGCACCCCCTCCCCCCATTTCCTTTCTGCTGGCTATAAAGCGTGACCCTGTGAACAAATCTGAGAGCCAGATATGGAATAGGCTGGAGCAAGCCCCAAGTCCCTAAGATGATTTCCTAGAAAAGAACAAGTTACCCGCCTTGGACTGAAAGAGAAATAAGCTTCAGTTTATTTTTGTATTTGGATCTTTTGATAAAGCATTTTAGCCCTGATTCTAACATACTAATTATTACCAAATCAACGGCCAAATCTTTGTCTCTCAATACTTCACACCAGAGTTACTTCAGTGTTCTTGTTCACTAGTCTACTTTCTCTTTCTCATTCACAGAGGACCAGGACTTTAGCCCTGAGAACTTGTTTAGGCTGTAGGAGAGCATCCCAATATTCTCATAGGCTGAAGTAAATAGAAGTGAAGCCACAATCATATATCTACAGCATACAGAAACTGAAATAAAAACCAGTTAGTCTTTCCAACTGATTCTTCTATCCAAACAGGCCAGACACTGAAGGAATCTAAAAATAAGACTGGAGGACAGAAACTGGAGAAACTAAATGGCAGTAGGAGACTTCAAAGAAGATGATAGAAGACAAAACCTGGAGAGACTCCTTCAGCTGGGAAGAAGAACTGTGGAGTTTTAGGGAGGAATGTGACCTCAAGTGAGAGTAGGGAGGGGAAGTGTGTAGACTCTAACCTAGACATCTCTTAGTCCTCCACTTTTCAGGGCATCCTTCAATTCAACAAATAGATCTTAGCAAATAGAGACAAGTAGCTTCAAATTAGTCTTATTAAATCTGCTTTCATCATCTTAATTATACACTGCATGTGCTAAAACGCTGTAAACTATGGTACTAGGTAGAATTGAAACAGTGAAGGAAAAGAGAAAACCCAGAAACATGCCCAAGAAAATTTAAAGCATTCATATCTAACAAAGCACCGAAAACCAATGGTCTAGGAGTTGACTTTCCCATAAAAGTTTTAGGAAACTAAATTAAATAATTTTTAGAGAATTTTTTAAGTTTATTTATTTATTTTGAGAGAGAGAGGCAGAAAGAAAGGGAGAGAGAATCCTAAGCAGGATCCACACTGCCAGCACAGAGCCCAATGTAAGGTTTGTTCTCAAAAACTGTGAGATCACAACCTGAGCTGAAACCAAGAGTCAGACGCCCACCCACTGAGCCACCCAGAGATCAAGAGTCACATGCTCTACTGACTGAGCCAGCCAGGCACCCTTAAATAAGTAACTTTTAATTAACACAGCCGTAAGTTGGTTTTATTCCTTCCATTGTACACTAAACTAAATTATGCACTAATAAAATAATCTAATTCATCTACTCATTTATTCATTCAACAGATATCTATTGAGTAGCTACTATGTGCTAAACTCTGGGAGTATCCTGGTACACAAGACCTACTCAGAGGTCTCACAGAGACCTCACTGAGGAGTTGACATTATTCTGGAAAAAAGGGAGGGACAAGCAGAGGTGAAGGAAAGCTTCCCAGCAAGGAAGGTGTGTTAAAATAAGAACAAAATAAAATATATTACTTTCTGAAAACTGCAAGAAGTTTAGTAAGGTGCCTATTGGCATGTTATACAAATGCCAATTTGTTATACAAATTCTTGTTCTCAACTCCCTGGTGCACATAGAAAAGACAGACCTCATTTCAAGATGTCTTCAGCATGTCCCTATATTCTGGAGGGTGGAGGGGAATGTTACATTGACAACTGGTATAAGAAGAAAAATGTGTAAATAAATGATGTGAATAGGCAGAACTATTTAAAGTTGTACTGTGGTGACTTAATAGTAAAAGTTGTGGTTATCTTTTCAGAAACACCAATATCTGGAGGGAAAAAGAATGTTAAGAAAAAACAAAATATTAATTTTTAAATACTTTCTTAATCTCATTAATGGAGCTTTCTTGGTAAGACTCTTTATAATTATTTAGTAAAGAAAATGTAATACATTTTTATTGGCAATCACAAAAATATAATCGACTGTCTTTTCTGTAGGTTCTTGGACTTTTATTATTGGGATTTGGTGCATGGCTTTTATTAGATAGAAATATTTTTTTCACAGCTTTGGGTATGTATCTATTTTTCTTTTGCTCTCTTTGTGAACTCAGGCATTCCATTTTAAATAATTGCGTACATGATTTATTCAGCAGGTGGCAGTATTTCTCTAAACTTCATTGAGTATTGTTCAATTTTTTCCCTATGAAGCTCTTTGCCAATTGGTTTTAGAAACATCTCTAACTAATAGGACTTAAAACCAAGACCATAAAGGAGAATGAATCTGGTGAGAGAGAACTAGGAACTTTGGCTGGACAAGAGCTATGAGAGAAATGGAAGACTGGATTGTTCTAATAAACTCTGGATGAAAAGATAATGGAGATCCACATATTTGATAGTGCCCAGGTTAAATAATTTCTTTTAAAACTCAATTACCATCTGCTCTCACCATCACATGGTTACAAATAAAATATAATATTATCCAAAATGAATAAAATAATTAAATGCAGGTAACTTGATAAAAAAAATCTTTATTTTGCCATTTTGTGGTATGCTGTGGTCACTGTGGACTGAAGTTTAATAGGCTAAAGATTATTTTTATATACATCTCTTTGGTGGGAGGGAAAGAAGCCACAGTTTCAAGTGCTCAATAGCCAGATGCGGCTGTTGGGTATGGCTACCTTATGAGACAAGTGCAGATTTAGATGATATCCGTTACCTCAGTGAGTTTTATTAAACAGTACTGTTAATCCTTAAAAATATGACAAAAAGCAGGCCAACGTCTTTCTTAGTGGATTTCAAGTAAGATAAAATATGTTTGTAGGAAAATGAAAGCTGAGTAAAAAAGTTTAATAGGTAACAAAGTGCTACAAAGTATTGAACAATTTAAACTTCAGCTACACCTAAGTGCCTAGTAACTTTATTCTCTTCCATTTGCATACTTTGCTTATGGGAAAGTATTCATGATGTCTGAGTGCATTAGTGGTTTGCTCAGAGTACAGGGGTGTGTGGAGATCTTACGACAACCTTTCTGTCTTTTTCTTTCCTTCCCCAGAAGAGAGGCAATAATAGCTTCCACTTATTTATGTTGACTCTGTGCCAGACACTGGGCTAAGCACTTCCCATACAGCATCTAATTTGGTAACATAGTAGTTACAGTGGAGCAAAAGTCATTTCCATTTTTCTTTCCCTCCATTATGGAATTGAGAGATAGTTCTCTTAAAAATTATATATTTGAAAGTATGTATTTAGTGAAATCTCAGTTAAGGTTTCAAGACATGGAACTGAAAATAACCAGTTTGTGGCAAGAAACTGGTTGGGTCCTCCCCTCCCTTTTATCTGCAACTTTAAATTAACTTACCCTATTTTAAACACTATTCTGCCTTCACCTCTCCATTTGTAATAACACCATGCTACGTGAGGTTCCCATCTTCCCTCTGCCATAGTAATAGCATCCAATAGCCTTGTGTTCTGATCTCCTTCCTCAACCATCTTCCAGAGGCCCGTGAAATAATTTAAGATGAAAATCCATCCATACAACATTAAAAGCTTTTCTCTGGCTCCCCACTGCACTTATTCATTCATATGACAAGTATTTACAGAGTGTCTTCTACATGTTAGGTATGATCCTGTAAGCTGAGGATACTGTAGTGTACAAGAAAGGTAAATACTTTGTCCTCATGGAGTTTAATTTCAGTGAGAAAGGCTGGGTTAGAGCATACAAAGTGTGCATAATTTGGCCCCTGAAAACCTGCCCAATTTCACCTGCTTCAAACCCTAAGTGCCAGCAAAGCTGAATTTCCTACACATACTGTGCTGTTCTATCATTCCAATCTAGATATATTCAGTTATCACTTAAAGCCCATGCTCAGTGTTGCCTTCTCCAGCAATCTTGCCTACCTCTACTCTCCAACCTCCTCCCCCTCCTGGATCAGATGCTCACGTACCCAGGGGTGTGCTGGTAAATATTTAACAACCAGTTCTGGGAGAGAAAGTCTTGATTTATGGTATTTACTGACTTCTGTGGTTTAAATACGTAATGTCACGATGGCTGATTTCACAGTGTCACCGTGAGCTAAGTTGGCTTCCAAATTTTCCAAATTTTGTGAAAATGTAACAGTTGGCGTTTATGAGCCAGAACAAACTGGCTCCAGCACACCCCTGCCTCCACTGTTCTCCCATGAAACCGAGGGCATATTTAATTGATTTCTTCTTCCTTTTTTTTTTTAACAAATATTTGGTAAGCACTCAGTGTTCCACAGTCTGTGTCATAACACTAAGCATTTAACAGTTAGTCTGTTGACTGTATAAATATATATAGTCTCTAGCACAGAGAGCTCAGTCTAGGTGGAGAGAGAATAAAATACAATTTCAATGCAGTCATATTACCAAAGAAAATTGACCCACACATATTAGATACTCAAATAAGTTCATAAGTGTTTGCAGATACATTAAACATAAAAGAGTTTCACCTTAGGGGAAAAAAAAATTCTTTCATAGAAGACAGTGAAGATCAATAAGATAAAAGGAAAGAGATCTTTTGAGATTGAAGAATTTTTTCATCATGTCATTAATGGAAGAAAAGTCGCCAAGACTAAATAGGAGGTTCCAGAATGAAGTAAAAAAAAAAAAAGAGAGAGAGAGAGAGAGAGAGGGAGAGAAAGAGAATCCTACTGATTGGCGACAACTGCTTACAGAAATCTTGGGCTACTGCATATATTATTAAGTAGGATTTTAATACCACTTGATAATCATTTATTTTGTGGTTTCCACAGATAAAAATAATCATCTGATAGTATATATTTTTCAAATTTTGACTGGAACTGGATCTGCTATTGTTCTTCTTTGTCTCTTGGGTTATTTGGGAATTCACAATGAAATCAGATGGCTCCTAATCCTGGTATGTATTTCATTTTAACAGCCTGAATTAATCTGTATCTTCGATTTAGAGTGTCCAAGTCACGAAATGAGCAATAATCATTTACATCACCATAACACGTCAGTATAGTGTTTCCCAGGGAATAAGGTAAAGTAAGCATCTCCTCTCAAGAAACTTTTCTAGATAGAATGTTCTTGGTGAGTTTTCCATGGATCTGGACCTCTGCCCTTGCACACTTAGATGTTAATTTTCCATCTTCCTAGTCAATAGGAATCCATCTCCTAGGGTGAACTACAATTAACCAAACATAACAATCTGAAGACTAAAATCCAAATAAACTATTAAAGTCAATGAGCAATGTAGCTTAGCAAGATGAAAGAAACCATGTCCTTCAGTTAGCACATCTCCCTGTGGGACTGCCATGTGGAAAGCTAACTTATAACTGAGATTGCAATTTATTATTTAACAAAGGGAAATATAACTGCTGAGAGGGCCAGACCCTGGCATCTGGCTGGCACACTATCTCTCCCTAGCCATATATGTGGAAAGATAAATTATAATCAGGAATATAGACCTGAACATGAGCCATCTACCACACATGTGGCAGCTAAAGATCACGATTCACAGGCTCAGATGAAATACGGCTTTTGCCATTTTCTTTAAATCAAATCAGTTTTAATTCACAGGAGCTCTCTTGCCAAACAAGAGCAGATCTGCCTTTGCCACCTTAGGCCATTCAAACAGCAGAATGAGTAGACCCCGAAGGATCACGTGAGCTGGGAAAGTGAGAGTTTTCCTGGCAGCCAGTGTAGATTGATAACCAGTGTCCAGAGTGACCACCCAGCCTTTCAGTGCTACATAAAAGCTAAGTACTTCTGCATTCTTCCTAAGAGACACAATGGCTGCAGTTGAATATTGTATTTGTTTGACAAAACAAAAGAAGGGGGGAATCTAGAGGGAGGGAAACAAACATCTTATAAGTTTAAGCCTTATGGAATTGTGATATTAATGGCCTATAACTGAGAAAGCCTGATAGACCCCATCATAAGGAATGCACAAAGTAGGTCCTGAAGCCAAGACACCACACTCTTGTCTGGAGGCTCCAATGAAGGGCACTACTACTTTTTGCAATCATGTCACGTTTACTATTCTCTGAATTTACCAATACTTTTCTGATGGATACGTTACCACGTTAATTCATGCAGTCAACTTATGGGCAAATTTTATACGCCTAAGCACTTTCTTTGGCTTAATGGCGATTTTGCGTACCCTTACTCCAATTGAATAAATATTGTTTCACAATTTAAGGCTTAGGGGCAGTTTTACTTCCCTCTTTTAGAAGTTCTTGGGCAGTCTCTCACTGTACTCTCTAAGTGCTAAAACAAATAAAAAACACTGAATTTTTCTTATTACTATAAATATCTAACTACTACTAGAAGGGAATTTTCAAAGGTAAAAATCATGACTCATATATATGTGCACAAACATGTGTCAGAAACTTTATTTAAATAATTAATCATTAAGGGAACCAGTAAGAAGTAACAACTAGTTGAATGAGAATAAGATTTTGCAGATTTATATTCTCTATAGACTGTATTTGTTTGCATTTCCATTAATAGGAATTGCATTGCTATGGACAAGGAACTTTTTTTTAATATGAAATTTATTGTCAAATTGGTTTCTATACAACACCCAGTGCTCATCCTAACAGGTGCCCTCCTCAATGCCCATCACCCACCTTCCCCTGCCTCCCACCCCCCATCAACCCTCAGTTTATTCTCAGTTTTTAAGAGTCTCTCATGGTTTGCCTCCCTCCCTCTCTAACTTTTTTTTTTCCCCTTCCCCTCCCCCATGGGTTTCTGTTAAGTTTCTCAGGATCCACATAAGAGTGAAAACATATGGTATCTGTCTTTCTCTGTATGACTTATTTTACTTAGCATAACACTCTCCAGTTCCATCCATGTTGCTACAAAAGGCCATATTTCATTCTTTCTCATTGCCAAGTAGTATTCCATTGTGTATATAAACCACAACTTCTTTATCCATTCATCAGTTGATGGACAGTTAGGCTCTTTCCATAATTTGGCTATTGTTGAAAGTGCTGCTATAAACATTGGGGTACAAGTGCCCCTATGCATCAGCACTCCTGTATCCCTTGGGTAATTCCTAGCAGTGCTATTGCTGGGTCATAGGGTAGTTCTTTTTTTAATTTTTTGAGGAATCTCCACACTGTTTTCCAGAGCAGCTGCACCAGTGTGCATTCCCACCAACAGTGCAAGAGGGTTCCCGTTTCTCCACATCCTCTCCAGCGTCTACAGTCTCCTGATTTGTTCATTTTAGCCACTCTGACTGGCATGAGGTGGTATCTCAGTGTGGTTTTGATTTGTTTTTCCCTGATGAGGAGTGACATTGAGCATTTTTTCATGTGCCTGTTGGCCATCTGGATGTCTTCTTTAGAGAAGTGTCTATTCATGTCTTCTGCCCATTTCTTCACTGGATTATTTGTTTTTCAGGTGTGGAGTTTGGTAAGTTCTTTATAGATTTTGGATACTAGCCCTTTGTCCAATATGTCATTTGCAAATATCTTTTCCCATTCCATTGGTTGCCTTTTAGTGTTGTCGATTGTTTCCTTTACAGCACAGAAGTTTTTATCTAGATGAGGTCCCAATAGTTCATTTTTGCTTTTAATTCCCTTGCCTTTGGAGATGTGTCAAGTAAGAAATTGCTGCGGCTGAGGTCAGAGAGGTTTTTTCCTGCTTTCTCCTCTAGGGTTTTGATGGTTTCCTGTCTCATGCTCAGGTCCTTCATCCATTTTGAGTTTGTTTTTTGTGAATGGTGTAAGAAAGTGGTCTAGTTTCAACCTTCTGCATGTTGCTGTCCAGTTCTCCCAGCACCATTTGTTAAAGAGACTGTCTTTTTTCCATTGGATATTCTTTCCTGCTTTGTCAAAGATTAGTTGGCCATACCTTTGTGCACCCAGTTCTAGGGTCTCTATTCTATTCCATTGGTCTATGTGTCTGTTTTTTTGCCAATACCATGCTGTCTTGATGATGACAGCTTTGTAGTAGAGGCTAAAGTCTGGGATTGTGATGCCTCCTGCTTTGGTCTTCTTCTTCAATATTACTTTGGCTATTTGGGGTCTTTTGCGGTTCCATACAAATTTTAGGATTGCTTGTTTAAAGATCAGAGCAGAAATAAACAATATAGATTCTAAAAAAAAAAACTGTAGAGTAGATCAATGAAACCAAGAGTTGGTTTTTTTGAAAAAATAAACAAAATTGATAAATTGATAAACCTCTAGCTAGGCTTCTCAAAAAGAAAAGGGAGATGACCCAAATAGATAAAATCATGAATAAAAATGGAATTATTGCAACCAATCCCTCAGAAATACAAGCAATTATCAGGGAATACTATGAAAAATCATATGCCAACAAACTGGACAACCTGGAAGAAATGGACAAATTCCTAAGCACCCACACACTTCCAAAACTCAAACAGGAAGAAATAGAAAATTTGAACAGACCCAAAACCAGTGAAGAAATTGAATCAGTTATCAAAAATCTCCCAACAAATAAGAGTCCAGGACCAGATGGCTTCCCAGGGGAATTCTACCAGACATTTAAAGCAGAGATAATACCTATCCTTCTCAAGCTGTTCCAAAAAATAGAAAGGGGAGGAAAACTTCCAGATGCATTCTATGAAGCCAGCATTACTTTGATTCCCAAGCCAGACAGACACCCAGCAAAAAAAGAGAACTACAGGCCAATATCCCTGATGAATATGGATGCAAAAATTCTCAGCAAGATACTAGCAAATCAAATTCAACAACATATAAAAAGAATTACTCAACATGATCAAGTGGGATTCACTCCTGGGCTGCAGGGCTGGTTCAATATTTGCAAATCAATCAATGTGATACATAACATTAATAAAAGAAAAGGTAAGAACCATGTGATCCTGTCAATCGATGCAGAAAAAGCATTTGACAAAATTCAGCATCCTTTCTTAATAAAAACCCTCAAGAAAGTTGGGATAGAAGGAACATACTTAAACATCATAAAAGCCATTTATGAAAAGCCCACAGCTAATATCATTTTCAATGGGGGAAAACTGAGAGCTTTCCCCCTGAGATCAGGAATACGATAGGGGTGTCCACTCTCATTGCTGTTGTTTAACATAGTATTGGAAGTTCTAGCATCAGCAATCAGACAAGAAAAGGAAATCAAAGGCATCAAAATTGGCAAAGATGAAGTTAAGCTTTCACTTTTTGCAGATGACATGATATTATACATGGAAAACCCGACAGACTCCACCCAAAGTCTGATGGAACTGATACATGAATTCAGCAAAGTCACAGGATACAAAATTAATGTACAGAAAGCAGTTGCATTCTTATACACTAATAATAAAGCAATAGAAAGACAAATAAAGAAACTGATTCCATTCACAATTGCACCAAGAATCATAAAATACCTAGGAATAAACCTAACCAAAGATGTAAAAATCCGTATGCTGAAAACACTAGAAAGCTTATGAAGGAAATTGAAGAAGATATGAAGAAATGGAAAAATATTCCATGCTCATGGATTGTAAGAATAAATATTGTTAAAATGTCAGTACTACCCAAAGCAATCTAACATTCAATGCAATCCCAATCAAAATTACACCAGCATTCTTCTCGAAGCTAGAACAAGCAATCCTAAAATTTGTATGGAACCACAAAAGATCCCGAATAGCCAAAGTAATATTGAAGAAGAGGAACTTTTGTATTACTACCATAAATCTGTAAGTTTACCCCATACAGAGTTGAATAATAGTTTAGTCAAAGGTAACATTGCATATGTCCATAGGATCAGAAAACTGGGAAGGTCCACTGGACCACAACCAGCTTTCCATTAAAAAGAAGCCCAGTAATTTTTTTATTGTTTTACATTAAAATATTGTCTTACAATATTTTATAATGAAGTATTGTTTTACAATTTTCCTGTCTCTACAAATCTCCTTTTAGTGAAGATTAAGTGAGACGATGTATGTAGAAGTATTAGAAATCTAAACTTCTAAACAGATCTAAAGACCCTATTTTTGTCTCTGAAACATTTGTCTCTAAAAATAAGATTGGTAACTTATATCAAACAAACAAATTTTAACTATTTTAAAGTATTAATGTTTAAAATATGTGAAATTAAGAATACTAACAGTGAGTCATTCTTATATTTTAGTTAGTAAAATATTCAGACTGCTAATTTTTTTAGATTATAAATTCTAGATAATATATACTACTATGTGATGCTATGATGAAGAAGATTGCAGTGGCCTTAAGTTTAAAAAATATAGTTAAATAAATGTGCAAATAATTTCATTTGACCTTGAAGAGAAGTATTTTCAGTTTTCAAAGGAATAATTTAAATGTACATACAAATTTAATCTTATTATAGCAGGTACTTTTGTTATTTTCTGTTATTGTTGTTACTTTGTTCATTTTGGATTCGCCTAATAGGTCACAATTCAGTGAGTTTTCTAGTGTTAGTGTCATGGTGCATTAAGTGGAGATCCAGCCAAGTGAGTTCCCCTCTAGGACAGTTTTAGATCCAAATAAAGGAAGATCATCAACAATTTCATTAGACCAAGTGGTCTGTTAGGGTGCCCACTGAATACTATCACTTCTGTCTTACTCTTATCCAAATGTTCAATGATTTTTTTCTTTGCCTTTTTGTTTGAATAAAATCACTCATGTATATGAGGGCTGGAAACCAGCAATACCTGTGTGTATTTTAAGACAGGATATTTCATATAATGTACATTTCCCCATCATTGTAACATCTAAAGTACATAGTAGAACCACAGTTACCATCTCTATTTCTCTTCTGTTTTAGTATGCAGCACTGTTAATGTGGGCCTTTGGTGTTCAAGTTGTACTTTCAGGATTCATCTTCACAAAGAAAAAAGAGGTATGGAAAGATCATCCTTTTATTTGAAACCTAAAGAAAATTAGACATCTTAAATTATTAAGACCTATGAGCCTATATTAAGAGCGAAAGGTAAATGTCTTTGTGGGGAAAAAGATTCAATGGACATATTAAAGAATTCTATATAAGGTCATATCAAAAAGGTGGACTATAAGGAAATTTGTCTTTAACTCAGCAAAATATTGACAGTGTTGTAAATAACAAAGAACATGGGGGAAGAGGGGGTGATAGTGGGTGTAGGGAATCCAAAATTTGTCTCCCAGCCAACCCTGGCTCCCATGATTAACCCAATTCTATTTTTCTATATAGACTTACTATATTCTATTTTTGTCAAGAAATACCTTTAGACTTGTATGAATTTGAAATTTAGGTATTTAAATGAAATGAAATGCATAATTCAAATATTTGGTACAGGTATGGTCATGAGTGATATAATCAATCACAACAAGATTTATATTTATCAAATTAAATTAAAAAAAAAAACATATAGTAAACTGCCTGAAAAAAAACTTTGGGTAACAAAAATTACCTACTAAGGTCAATGGTTACCCTCTATTTTTAAAGAAATTTAATTGTTTCAGGGTGCCTGGGTGGCTCAGTTGGCTAGGCATCCAGCTTTGGCTCAGGTCATGATCTCATGGTTCATGAGTTCGAGCCCTACATGGGGCTCTGTACCGACAGTGCGGAGCCTGCTTGGGATTTTCTCTCTTTCCTTCTCTCTCTCTGCCCCCTCCCCCACTTTCTGTCTCTCTTAAAATAAATAAATAAACTTACAAATTCAAAAAAAGAAAAAGAAATGTCATTGTTTCAGTGCAGTCATGCTCTGTCTCTGTATTATGGGAGATTTTCCTGTAGGAAAGAGCATGGGCTTGAAGTCATACAGATCTGCAGATAACTAGAGGTCCACAAGCTACTTAGCAGTCCTAAGCCTATGTCTTAATCTGTACAGCATGGTTAATACCCACCTCCCTTAGAGAGTTACCACTAACTGACAACTTCAAAAGTTTCTGTCACTGAGTAGCTACTTAAAGCTCCCTTTCTGGGCACCTGGGTGGCTCAATCGGTTAAGTGTCCGACTTCGGCTCAGGTCATGATCTCCTAACTTGTGGGTCCAACCCCACATCAGGCTCTGTGTTGACAGCTCTGAGCCTGGAGCCTGCTTTGGATTCTCTCTCTCTCTCTCTCTCTCTCTCTCTCTCTCTCTCTCCCCCCCTCCCCCCCCCCCATTCACACTCTGTCTCTCTCAAAAATGAATTTAAAAACACTTTAATTTTTTTTTAATATTTTAAAAAAGAACTCCCTTTCTTACCTTAATTAATTTCAAAGGAACCCCTGATCAATTCCTACACTTCCTAGCCTTCAAAAATCTCTCTATATGTAGAGTCCTAAGCAATGACCAAACCTCATTCCTGTAGAACACCATCACCCTCCAACTTCATTTGCTCTCCTGTGCTTGGCATCTATCCTGGATATCTAGCCACCCAAGACTTATTGTTAATGGCCTGACATTTAGAGCTAAAATGTCTTCTCATGTGTGTGTGTGTGTGTGTGTGTGTGTGTGTGTGTGTGCACAGTATGTGGGTTCTGTAAAGCTGTAATGGTGGCAAAGCACTACATCCCAACCAATCGGCCTGTAACTTTTGGATCTGGTGATAGAACTTGAATATAACACCTCAGGATCCTTAACACCTAAATTTAGTTTATCAGTGTTGTCCATGCTCTCTTAAGTATTATTCACATATTCATCTCTACTTAATTTAAGAATAAAAATGATCACCTAAGAATAATTACCATGTGCCAGAGACTGTGATAAGCACTTTATAGGCATTAGATTTTTGATTCTCACAACAACCCCTAGAGAGGCATTGTTAGTCCTACTTTCTAGAACAGGAAACTGAGGCTTTGAGAGGAGAAATGTTTGCTAAAATGCATCATGGCCAAATGACAGATTCTGGACTCAAACACTTATTAACTGAATCTAGAGGTAACAGCTCTGTTTACATCAATTTTCCTTCTACATTCACACTAGATTAAGCTCCTAGGAGCTTCTAAGTCTTTTATGCCACTTACAGCACCCAACAGTGTTCGAGGTGCACTAGGGCTACAAAGGATCCTTGTCAAAATAAATATGTGTGAGGGGATTTCTTTATATAGAAGTCATGGAGATTAGATATGATACTCTTGTGTACTAAGATGTGATTTATCTGCTCTCTGGATCTCCCAAATAATGCTTCAGAGGGTAAATAAGGACATAAGCCTGCCCCTTCCTACAACACTATAAAATGGAAAAATATTTTCTAGTCTAAATAAAAATTAGGGTGCCTGTGTGGCTCAGTTGGTTAAGCATCCAACTCTTGGTTTTGGCTCAGGTCTTGATCTCACTGTGGGTTCAAGGCCCGGGTAGGGCTCCATGCTGGCAGCATGGGGCCTGCTTGGGATTCTCTCTCCCTCTCTCTCTACCCCTTCCTGATTCCTGTGCACGTATGCTCTCTCTTAAAATAAATAAACTTTTTTTTAAAAAAGCACATTTAAAAAATGAAAATAAATAAAAATTAACTTAGAGAATAAATTAAATAACTTACAGATCTAAATAACACTACATTATTCTAATCTTAAATGCATTAAAGCATAGATATATTAGTGACTACATTAGAGTTAACTTGTACACATGGTTTAATGGTTGTAGTATTCCCACCAGTTAATTCGTTTTCATTATTCAAAGATAGCATAATACAATGAGAAATCACTAAACCTGAATTCAAATGAACCATATTTAAAAGCCTCATCTCCACATCCTTATTCATGTAAACAGAGCAAATAACTAAATTCTCGATCTATCTCCTTGTTCATAAAATGGAATAGTATCTGTTCTTTCTACGTTTTACCTTAGTTATGAAAGTCACCTGAACTTTTAAATATTTAAGTAGATTACTATTAAAATTTACCTCTGCAATATCTAGGTTTTGAAATAGCATGTTCACCCCATTCTTTCAAATCTGATTGTTTTTGTTACAGCATTGTGAAAACATAATTTAATTTTTTAAATTAAAAATCATAATTCTTGTATAAATATACAGCAAGCACAGATCAGTGATTTTATTTAACATCTTGATTAATGTGGGAATCAGTAAGAAATAAAAACCAGCTCAAAGGAGAGTCCAAAGAGAAGACACTTATAAAGGCTATCTCTTAACATATACAAAACATAGTTGGTAGAGGAGATATCATTTGCCCCCCACCAGGAAAAATTCATCTGCATTTCTCTGATAAAGCATCAGTTGTCAGTAGTTTCCTACAACTTACAAAGTTGTTAAATAAGTTAAAAACTGAGAAAGATACAGACCCTCATGAAATAAGAAGACCCTGAAGTTATGCTAAAGAAAGCCTAATTTCCATTAAAAAGATACTCAGTAATCTTTTTTGGCCCATTTCAGAGTTTTTCACAATTTTTCCTGAGAGTACAAGAAGAAAAGCAGAATCCTTAGACATTCAGGAGAATAGCACATAACTTTCTCTTCAGCCATAAAATAAGTCTCATATATTCCTCTTGTAGGTCACAATGCAAAAGACCAAATGCCTCAGCACTCACTGAGATTGCTAAAAGTAGTTAAAGAAACAGAAAACACAGGAATAATCAGAGAACAGCAAAATGACTAGAATACTCTTTTGTTAGGAACCATAAGGAAAGTTTCCTTCAGATTTGGACTTTTTTTCCTTTCCAAGTTTTCATTTAAAGTCCAGTTAGTTAAAATGCAGTGTAATATTAGTTTCAGGTGTACAAATTAGTGATTATATATACAATAGAATATTTCTCAGACATCGAAAAGAATGAAATATTGCTATTTGCAATGACATGGATGGAACTAGAGAGTACTATGCTAAGCGAAATCAGAGAAAGACAAATCCCATAGGATTTCAGATTTTGACTTTGATGCAATTTTCAACAGATTCACCAAGTATGGCATGATAAAGTTGACTTAATCATTGCTGAGTATGGATCTAAAGATATGCCTGAAGATATACCCAAGTGGACTTTTCTGAATGCTTTACAGAAAACAGTAAGAGAAAATTAGCATAAAACTAAAAATTAGATGTCAAACATGATCACTATAGGGTAAGGGAGACGGGGAAGGGTGGGAGATGGAACAGAGGAATGAGAGGAATAGCATTGTTCCCAGTTACAAATCTTGAGTTTTATCCTCCTTTTGTAAATTAGATCTTCGATTCTTGCTTAACTGATGTGCATTTTAACCTGGTCTCACCTATAAAAGTGTTGGTGGGGTAATCTTCCCTGCTGCACCTGTGGGACAGAAGTCTGAGCACAGTTCTTGCCAGCAGCAGAGAAACATGGTAGTTACCATTTAAGCCTGAATGTCAGGTTTGCTACATATTAACTTTTTGACCCTGGACAAGTATCCTTATTAATTTCAGATTCCATATTCTTAAAATGGACAGAATAACCCTTACCTCTGGTTGGCAGGAATCAATGAAATAATATATAGAATGTACAGAAAGCCTTGGATCTGGAAAATAGTGAGCAATTAATACTTGCTAGCTAATGTATTATGATTCTTATTTTGCACATCATATATTTCTAGGCAGCGTACAGGAATGGGTATGGTTGCCCAGATGGTTTACAGGAATAGATCACCAGCTGGAACTTAGTAAATGCTTGATAAAGAAAATAAATTTTTGTATTTACTTTTTGTAAGTGCTTTATATGTATCAACTTATTTACTCCTCTGAACCCAATGAAGTAAGACCTATTATCCTCGTTTTATAGATGAAGGACTATGAAATTGAGTAACTTACCCAGGGTCATAGAGCTAATTGGGTTGCAGAAACATGATTCAATTCCAGACAACGTAGCACTAGATTTTGTACTCTAACTACTATAGTAGGTGCCTCACATAGAAATAACTATCATTGGAGCGCCTGGGTGGCTCAGGTCATTATCTCACGGTTCGTGAGTTCGAGCCCCGCATTGGGCTCTGTGCTGACAGCTTAGAGCCTGGAGCCTGCCTCAGATTCTGTGCACCACACCCCCCCCCCACCACCTCTCTCTCCACCCCTTCCCTGCTTGTACTGTGTCTCTCTCTGTCTTTCAAAAATGAATAAACATAAAAAAAAAATTAAAAAAAGAAATAGCTATTATTTTTAGTATATGTAATAACAGAAAGGCATTTTAGGAGAATTGAAATATAACTATAAATGCTTTTTTAGTCGTACTGTTTTTCCCCTGACGCATATGATGTGTACATGTATTGCCTCTCTAGATTGCATTAGGACTGATGGCAGAGAACCAAACCTTCCTATGGTCATAAACTGATAAGAAAAAAGTTCTATGTGTGACATTGCTATTATTAATGAGAATCAAGCTTACAGTTCCTAGTCCTGAGTATAACTGAGACAAGACATGTAGATTTGACTGAACTCATTTTCAGTACTCACACTCTAAAGCATTATTTCAGTCATTCAACATTTCCATGATTGTTGGTACATATTGTGACATAGGCAGTACTGATGTTATAACATTCAACAACAAGTTTAGAAAACAATGAAGTATTCACTTCAACTCTGTCTTATATTCTAGGTGACAAATATATATGTTGATTCTTTCACATCTTCCCTATTCAACTTGATGGGATTGGAAATGAGATCTTTCCAATGTTTTATCATTTCTATGGCTGTTTGCCTTTTCATCTTTTTTGACTCTCTGTGGAAAATTTTCACACAATACAAAATTGCAAGTTAACATATTAGTCCTAAGAGAGTAAAAATAACACTGAATCTCTTTAAGTATAATTAAATAAAAATGGCAGCATATTCTGGAGAAAAAATATAGCTACTGCTATAGTGGAGAGAAAGATATGCCTATAGTGATTTCCTTTTCTGTATTCAGTCCCAAACATAGTTTGTAGCTTCAGTAAATCAGGCATACCTTCCATCCTGGGTTCCTTTATGATAAATTCAGATCTAACAATTTCATCCAAACATAGCCCACTTATATTGTAAAGATCTTTAGTTCTGGTTAACATCAACAAAAGCAGTAACAAAGTAATGGATTAAACAAACAAAACTATACTTATATTTGTAATTCACTGCATTTCAATGCAGAATGAATTAATAACTTTTTCAGAAAAAATATTTTAACATACATGGGAATCACAATTAACTGCCTTTTGAATATTTTATAGTAAAATTTATAGATTTCTTTTCTAGTTGCAGTGTTGTGGCCAGTACAATTACACAGACTGGATAAAGAATAAAAATAAAGAAAATTCAGAACAGGTGCCATGTTCTTGCACAAATTCTACATTAAGAAAGTGGTTTTGTGATGAGCCACTGAATGCAACTTACCTAGAGGTAAAGATAAGGCTTTCCAGGTGTTTACAGTGTCTTTTTTTGTTTTGTTTTTGCAAGTCAATTTAGAATGCTGAACAAAAGTTGTATATACAAACACTATTATTTACAGTGATTAAGTTCTTAAGCTACTTTATGAAACTGAACTCATAATTAATGAATAATTATTATTTTAACTTCCTGAGAATATGTTATTTAAGTGCTCCTAGATCTTGAGATACCATCAACCTTTCTCCCCAACCCTCCTTACTGAATCACTGCAGAAAAGGGAGGCACTTTTGGCCAATCTCTGGCATATAGGATTGGTAAGGGAGCTACAATACCAGAAGTAAGAAGGTATGAGCATTGGCAAAAACTGAAGTGAGGGGACGCCAGCAGTGAACAAGTGTTCAGATAAATGTAGTAGAAGCAAGAACAGGGTTTCGTCTGTTACTTACAGGTATGGGATACTGATCAACAAGATTTCCATCCCAAGAACTTCTAATATTTTATATAGTTTACACACTGATGTTATTCTAATTGTAAGACACATTTTTATTTACATAATTCATTCACAGATAAATAGAGCATTATGTTTTTTTTTTTAAGCTTCTCCTATTTGGGAAATAATCATTTTCGGTCATAGTACATACCTTGCTGAATTACAGTAGTGTGCAGAAAATTAGAGCCCTTTCTAAATTTAATAAAGTTCTGATTTCAATTACATCACAACATCTTAGCAACTTAAAAAGTAGTAACAGAGATGTTCTGCTATGAGAGGAAGTTCTCTGGACTAAAAAGGCTAGTCTCCACTTAGACAATGACTTTTTAGAGTTTGTGAATTACTGTATTATGTTTCTTCTTCTTTGTGATAGAATTCTATATAAGACCATTTTCCTCTCCCAAGTCAGTCTAAATAACTTTTCTTTCATTAGGGTTGTGAAAATAAAATCAACACGTGGTATAACGCTAATGCTTTAACATTAACTGGAATTAACTTCGGACTTTTGGCTTCAGAGGTAAGCTTTTGTTAATATGTTTAAAGATAAAAAATAGTTGAGTATAAACCATACATAACAAACTGCAGAAAAACCAGCTGGAGTCCTAATCAGACAAATTATACAAAAGGAGTCTGGACCTTGAGACTATTCACATCCGAGAGAGGTATGGGTCCCAACTAGAGGGGTGATATCCTTAAATCAGCCAAGTTGGATGACCTGTTAATAAATGGTCATCCTGGAAGGTAGTGACTTCATTGCTTTGTGATATATATATATATATAGAGAGAGAGAGAGAGAGAAAGAGAGAGAGAGAGAGAGAGAGAGAGAGATGAAGTATTTATATATGTATAAAATATGTAATAATATATAATAAACATATTCTATATATTTATTATGTGTTGTATAATAAATATATATAAATATATAATAAATTTATATATTAAATATATATTTATAATAAATATATATAAGTATATATATACTTCACATATGTTTTATATACATGTTTTATATATATGTTATATATATATTTATATATATGTGTATATATATATATATACACATATATATATAATACTTCATATCTCAACAGTGAGAGCCCACATTGGGCAGTCTTCAAGTTGGCAGACTGGAAATCTAGACCAATGTTTGACATTAGTAAATGTACTAGTTACTCATATACTCATTCATTCATTCATTCAGTCAGTCAATAAATTTGGAGGAGGGAGAACATCTACTGTGTGTCAGGTACTGTATTAATGGTCAGAGATTCAATGGGAAGCAAAACAGACACATTCCATGACCTGCTGACCTGTACGGTGCCAACTACAGATTTGAGACTCAGAAGCAGAACTTCATTCTCCAGTCTCAGTGCAGACTGATGAAAGCAGGTGAAGGCTATGGATTTAACAAAACTGTGAGAATGAATGTATTATCACAGTGTAGACTAAAACACTGCAATGAATATATAATGCATGGTTTGTTCAGAATAGGATACCGCATTTAATGTTATGCTGATCCAAAAAGGCATTGACCCGAGGTTCCATAAATTTTCTTCAACTGGTAACAACTATAGTCTCAGAATGGTGATTAAAACATTTTTATATGCATTAATGATGTTCTTTCAAAATGTTTATTCCCCATTGTGTTCATGCTTGGGTATTTAAGACAAGACTGAATGGGAGATAGTACCTGTGGTCCATTTTATCATCTACTCTTTGCACACCATCTGTAATGATTCTACACCAAAATGAAGCAGTTTTGTAGGACTGATGACACAGATGATGAACAAAAACCAGATCACAGGGTTCATCATGACATCTAGCCCAATGATAGCTCATGTAATTAAAATTGAAGTCTATTCGTTAGTCCCTTCATAAATGAACTTGGTGACACCTGGGTTACTCTAGAAGACTCACTTTGCAGACTTCTTATTGGCAACCATGTGTACCTTACTTCAAAACTTGGCCACTCTTTGATCCTTTCCCTATAAAACATGCATGTAGGGAATTGTATTGTAAGTTTTAACTGCGAATTACTCTTATTTATTATTTTGATATCTTATCATTTCCTTTTCTTCTAGGTTTTGCAAATCACATTAACTGTTTCTTTCTTCAGACACATCAAGAATAAAGTATATGCAAAAATGTGATCTCTGGACTTTAATTTACCCAGAAGAAACCAGCTAATTCTCAAAATAACCACATTGTGTTCTTTTACTCCAAAAATTAAAAAAAAAAATTGAATTACATTAATTAAGTTTAGAACTTGTTCAAGTCATTGGTTATATGTAACATAGAATTATGGAATATTATAAGAAATCACTCCATGAAATTCTCATTTTGTTTTTCAAAATATCAAATTCTGCAGTTCAGAACTTTACCTTGAGTTATTTTCTGAATTCAAGGATGTCATTATATACACTGAATTCAAAATGTGAAGTATCACTATATGTTTTGAGTTTCCTATATAGAAAAGATACATATATGATGCTTAGAAAATACTAATTAAGTAAACAATTATAATATCTACCTTGCATTTGCAATTTTAAGAAAACGATACTGATTTGTGGGAGATTTAAAAAAAAGATTGAAAGTCTTCATGTCACTGACCTCTGTACTTAATTAACCATTTATTTCTGTCTTCTGATTAATGCTTGCAAGTGGATAATAAAATTTTAGAGATTTGGGTATACTTTAGTGGCAGTAATAAAATATTAAAATCACAATTTTTAACTGTAGCATAAATGTCCTAAATGATCACTGAATTCCCAATACTCAACTTGCTACTCATTTTCTTCTTTTTCCTTAAATTTTGTTCAGGCTTACATGCACAATTCTCTGAAGGATATAAAAATAGCCTACCTGTTCTATTTTCCTAAAAGTGATATTGTGAGAACAGGAAAAAAATCCTTTGACAAATAAAAAGTGCTATACAAATGAAAGGCATTACCATATCATTGTTGTTCTTTATAGCAAAAAGACTACCTTGACCTTGAGGAAATCAAGAAAAGATAAATTAACTGAAGATCCTGCATCGCTCTCACTCCTATGGAAGGTTCACTGTCATTTACTAATTCAGTCATTTGTCTTTTCATCCATCTGTTCAGTACATTTCATATTTCAGAGACCTGTGAACTTTTTACAAGGCAGTGCAAAAGGAAACAGAATAACCATTTTCTCTAAAGCAACCTGTAAGTGCACATGCCTTCACTTCTTTGAGAGAGATTCTTTTGGGAATGTTTTATTTTTTTTATTTTTTTAATGTTTTCATTTTTATTTAAATTCCAGTATAGTTAACATACAGTGTTATATTAGTTTCAGGTGTACAATACAGTGATTCAACAATTCTGTACATTACTCATTGCTCACCAGGGTACGTGTAGTCACCATCTGTCACTGAGTCCTCTTTGCAACTCCAAGGCCTCACTCTGCACTTGACAATGTAGGTGGCCACCAAAGGCCATTGAACTTTATTAAGTCAGGTTAATCAGTATGCTATAAGGCCATTGAACTTTATTAAGTCAGGTTAATCAGTATGCTATCAGATAAAACTCAGTTGCCCTCTTAGATTGTCTCACTTTGACTATACTCAATGGTTTTGATTTCATCTGGCCATCGTAAATATAATCTGTCCAAACTTGTTTGGGAAACAGTAGCTGCTAGTTTAATTAGTCACTGCTACCCACATTTCATTTCTCTAGGAACCTGAATAAGAGATGTTGGCAGTGCAAAAACTCCTGTAAAAGGTTTTCACTGAAACACATTTTTAAAAGAATATTGCACCAGAAATACTGTCAGGCAGCCCTAAGTGTTTGTTTAATATTTGCAACATCTGTGTAATATTTTTATACCTTTGTTTTATTTTTCTGATCTTAGAGGAGTAATTCTTCAGCATAAGAGTCCCTGGCAAAAGGAAAACACAAAAATCTAATCTTTTTGCTGCCATGATATAAAGCTGGAAAAAAAAAATGTTCTTAATTAAAATAAAAATAAATTTTAAAAACTCATTTCACACCACCTGTTATTTATCATAGTTTATCCTCTGTTATTTATTTTTCTTCTGTGTCCCTTTGTATTTTTGAAGTCACCCATTAGATGAAAGAAGATAATGGCATATATCCAGTAAATCTATAAATATTTATTGAGCAATGTAGGATTTTAACCCTATACAAACAATAAAACCTGGGAGAGCAGAAGCTACTCCTTGATAAATTAAATTATAGGGATTAAGCCTTTGCTAGTATTCAGAATATTTGGGACAAAGTAAAAGGAAGTAATTTTGTACGAGAGCTTTGTAATGTGAAATGAATGTGTAATCATTTTAAAAATATTAAAGCTTATTACTCATTGCACTCAAGTACAGAAGAAATTCTCCTGAATGTCTGAAAAAAAAGATTTATGGAATGAAAGACACAGAATTTCTGATTTCCTTAATTAATATTTCATTACAGTTGCAGATTTTATATCAGAGAGATACTGGACAACAGAATGCCTGTAAAGATCTCTACAGTATTTTAAGAAAATGAAAATTTGTTTAATATGTGTGTAAATAGGATTTAAATTATCATACGTAGTGGAATTAGAAAGAAGATATTACATGAAAAACTCAGTCATTTTATGATTAATTTTCTAAGGTCTAGACACATTAAAATGTGAGAAAATCAGATTTTTGTAACTGATATTTTAATGTAAGTTGTTTATTATTATTTTTGTTTGTTTCAAGTTTTTATTTAAATTCTAGTTAGTTAACATACAGTGTAATATTGGTTTCGGGAGTAGAATTTAACGATTCATCACTTCAATATAACACCCAGTGCTCATCACACAAGTGCCCTCCTTAATCCCCATCCCCCATTAAGCCCATCCCTGTCCAGCTCCCCTCCAGCAATCCTTAGTTTGTTCTCTATAATTAAGAGTCTCTAATGGTTTGCCTCCTTCTTTGTCCCCACCCCACCCCCCCTATGCTCATCTGTTTTGTTTCTTAAATTCCACATATAAAGGGTGACTGGGTGGCTCACTCAGCTAAGCCTCAGACTCTTGATTTCAGCTTAGGTCGTGATGTCATGGTTCGTGTATTCAAGTCCACATTGGGCCATGTGCTGACAGCAAAGAACCTGCTTGGGATTTTCTCTCCCTCTCTCTCTGCCACTCCCCAGCTTTCTTGAGTGCATGATCTCTCTGTCAAAATAAAAAAAATAGAATAAAAAACTTTTAAAACATTCCACATATCAGTGATATCATACAGTATTTGTCTTGCTCATACTTGTTTCACTTAGCATAATATACTCTAGTTCCATCCGCACCATTGCCAATGGCAAGATTTCATTCTTTAATGGCTGAGTAATATTCCATTATATATATATATATATATATATATATATATATATATATATCACATCTTCTTTATTCATACTACTTAATCACTTATTTTATTTCATTCAGGAGAAAATGCTATTTTTTTCACTTTGTAATGTATTGCTATTACTATTAAGATTCAAAAAATGGGAAATATTAGGAAATATTTAAACAACAAAATCAGATTTAACAATAAAATCAGCAGTCCTCATACTATATTAAGTATAACACTACTAGTGTTTCTAAATACCAGTAAATCAAAATGTAGCATGACAGGGACTGCAAATTTAAACCAATTGAGATTGTAAGAATTTCTTCTGTATTAAAAAATACAACATATTTTAAAAGATCTAGCATAATTCTACAACAAAGTTTGTCAAACATTACCAACAACCTCAAAGTGAAGTATAAGCAAAACAATCACAACATTGGGAAGGTTATTTTTTAAGTTTGTATGATATGAGGATACTGAGTTTAGTGTTTATCTGTATGTCTATTGGTGTTTGGCTTTTTCAGGTATAAAATTTATCTTTTAAATCCAATCTGCTTGAATTATTATTAGATGCGTGAAACTGCATTTAATTACAAATTCTTACTAAACACAAGAAACAGATAACCCTGAATCCCATCATGCCAATTTATTATACATTTATATTTATATTATAAATTTACATATCACATATTCATTCATGTTCATTAAAAAATTACCAATATCAACTTTCCATCTTTCAGTTTTAATCTATTTCAAAGCCAGCCAATTTTTTTTCTATATCTCTGATATTTCTCTTCATTCTACCAGATGTAGATTTGCCATCAGAAAATTCAGTCTTTCAGAAACACCACCTATCTTCATTTTCTCTAAATTGAATCCGTGAGCCTCAATATCACAGCCACTGCTGGATTGCCGCTCCCATTCCCTAGGCCTCTACAGGGAGACCCATGTGTTGCCCAAAGAATGAAAAAGAACATCCAAGTCTAATTAAGCCCCCTACCACCACAACTCCATGAACTCTTGAGGTGGGGATAAGCTAAGGTTTGCCCAATCCGCTTGAGCCACCCTCTTCTACAAGACTTGCAAGAATGTCTTGCATTATACTTTTAAGTGCAAGGGTGTTTTGCAGATATTTTTCTCCGTCTGAGGCCTCAGTCTACTCGGAGGCCAGCTTTGAGCATTGTGAGTTAGTGTCTCCATCATTTCACAAGCATACATCAAAGAAACGAATTTATTAAAAAAAAATATGGTTGCCTCTTTCACTTGACATCTCAGCCTCAGAATAAAAAGCAATATCCTTTACTTATAAAGAACGTTTTTGTGGAGACCCTTTGTGCAAAAAAAAAAAAAAAAAAAAAAGAGTTAACATAACAGGCCTGAGACTGCCTATCCTCAGAAATTCCTGCTTTGCAAGGTTACCCTTGGCTTGCACCTGGTGACTCAGCTGATAATGGTTTCCTACGCTGATACAAAGCTGTATTTAAATGATAAGAGTGGCTCATTGTTTGTGTAAACAACGTGGTTTATGCTGTAGACCTGCTTTCCCTTTGGAATTCTAGAATTTGGATACATGATAGGCAGAATATGTCTATGTGACCAGTCCCCAGTTTAAACCTTGAATGCTGAGCATCTGATGAGCTTCTCTAGTAAAAAATACTTCACATGTGTCATCACAACTCAATGCTGGAGGAATTAGTTGTGTCCTTTGTGACTCCACAGGTAGGGGACTCTGGAAATGTGTGCCTGGTTTCCTCCATATTTATGTCCCATGCACATTTTCCCTTTGATAATTTTGCTTTGTATTTTTTCACTGTAACAAAGCTTAGATATAGGTAAAATTATATACTGAGTCCTGTGAATCCATTTATTGAATCACCGAACCTAATCGGTCTTGGTGAACATCAACACACTCCCTGAAAAGGAGAATTCTATTTTAGCAAAGGACTTGAGGCCAGAGATTCAGCAATGATGCTGTCAATACACAGAAATGTATTACCTTCATCCAAACTATTTGCTTTGTATGTTTATTCTGACAGCTAACATCATTACTAGTATACAACTATTTTTTAATTGCCAGCTTTATTTTATACCATTACAAAATAAGTCACTAAATCAGTCTGAGTATACTGCAGTTTTCAAATAAGTTCTTTCACTCCTGTTTTTATCTTTGTTCATTCTGTTCCCATTACCTTGAGTGCCTCCTCCAACTCTCCCTTTGGCAAAAACCTAATGTCTTTAAGGACCACTGAGAGAGGTAGAGTGGTTAAAATATATGGTTTTGGAATTAGCTCTGGGCTCAAATCATGCCAGTTACTAGCTATAACCTTGAGCAAATTATTTTTCCTTTCTGTAGCTCAGTTTCCTTATTTGGATGAATATAATAAGAAAATAAACCTACAAAAAAGTGGTAATACTATGTTAAGATTAAATAATTCAACATTTGTAGAGTGTGTAAAACTGTACATAACACACTGCAAATGAACATTAATTATGTATTTATAAGATAAATAAATGATACTGTCTTCATAATTACTGTAAAGAACATATTCTAATAGCTTCCTAATTGCTCTAAAGAATGTACATGATGTGCTACCAGCTAAGAACCATGGAGCTAGGGTGTTAGGGTGGACTTGTTGAAAAAAAGAGTATGTTTCATTGATAAGTCACTGAACTGGCTTCCTTGCCTCCTGGAGCAGCAGGTAGAATGAAGTAAGTGGTTCCGGGCCTGATTTCAGAAATGCCTCAGGGGGGCACTGTTTTAAAAGCTCTAGAATAATTTTACATGAAAATCAAACACTACCAATAACTTCAAAATTAGTTGTGAACAAAACAGTCATAGAATTAAGAAGTTTGCTTTTCAAGTCTGAAAAATATTGAAAATAAACTGAGTTTTAGTCTTTACTTCGAGGTCCATCAGTCTTGACTTCTAGTTATAAATCTTTTCTCCTAAAAGCAGCAAGCTAGGGTGCTTGGGCCTCTTGGCACTCCGAACTCAGAAGACTTAAGGTGAGGCTAGAAAAATATCTTGGCATTGCCCCACACTTGAAGCCACCCTGCCTATAAGTGTCACATAAAATCAATTCTTCTACCTTTGCAGTTCTCTAGACTGTTGATACCCCCCATGTCCCCACTATTCACAGCCACCTCCTGTCCTCATTTCATCATATTCTTTTTTATTTCATCATATTCACAATTCATTAGTAACTTTTTTTTTACAGTCACTCTTGTCTCTATCTTAATCTCAGAACCCAAGTCTATGCTGGCTTCAGTGTAATTGAAGTTGGCCGGAGAAAATATTATAATGGCACAGAACACTATAAAATCATGATCACTGACATCAAATCAGCACTCAGTACTTTCTGGCAATGCCTAGTGGTTTTCTGGTAATGTTCCTCTCTCATGGGGAGTAAGATTGAGTGCAGGGTATTATGGAATGGAAAAGGGAGGAAGTACTCTTTCAGTAACTATACAAATGATCATAAATAATCAATGTGCAAATACATGTTCCCTGTTTATGACTTTAGCACAAGCCTGTCTTAATTCCTAGACCACTATGTTATGGCAGAACAAAACACAGGGTTAGGAATTAAGTAACTTGAAATTTAGCTCTGATCTACTCCATATAGTCTCTAGAATCACATAATCACTTGAGCATCAGAAGCTCCTTTCCCACCCAACCTACCTCATCTAACTTTGACAGTAAGCAAAATACCTTGAAAGTATTCTGTCCCCATTACAGAATGAGTTGCAGAAGGAATTCATGTCTGGCTGCCTTCATGTGAAACTGTAATTCCTTTGTTTGTCTCTCTTCCTCCAACTATTAACTTTGAACATTAGCTCCAACTTAGAAGCGGCTGAAATATAGCCCTCTTCAGAAATCTTTCATCAAATTATCTCTCAAAATTTGCAGACATTCCCTCAAGGTCTTCTGGAACCCTGACTATGCCTTACTGAATAAAAGATTAAGGAACACTTATTGTTTTCTTTAAATACTAACGCATTAAACTATTTGAGGTACAATATTTTCTTAGCCCTGAAATTTCACTATGGTGTTATGTTATTATTCCATGTCAAACTAATTGGTCTAAAACTAACCAAATATACTGTAATTCAATTGTGGTACTAGCCACATAAACTTAGCAAAGACCCCACAAGTTAAAGGGCACACTCTCTCAAAAGACTGAACTTACATCAGATGCCAGCACACTTAAGGGATCACCAGGGGCCACCCACACCTCTGACTGAATGGCTGTAAATTTGGAGGTTCCCATGACTCCTTCAGGTTCAGTAGTTTGCTAGAATGACTCACAGAACTCACAAAAGTACTGTACTTTGGATTAAGTTTTATTATGAAAGATACAAATTAGGAAGACCAGTCAATGGAAAAGGCCCAGAGGGTAAGATCTGGGAAGGAACAGAGAGCATCTGTGTCCTCTCCCTGTGAATCAGGGTATAATCACCCAACCGGCACATCACTGTTTTCACCAAATAGAAAGTTCCACAGGATTTTGGCACCCAGAATTATTCTTTTTAATGTTTATTTACTTTTGAGAGAGTATGAGTGAGGGAGGAACAGAGAAAGAGGGGGACAGAAGATCCAAAGCCGTGTTGACAGCAGCGAGCCAGATGTGGGGCTGGAACTCACAAACGGTGAGGTCACGACCTGAACCAAAGTCTGACACCCAACAGACTGAGCCACCCAAGCACCCGGTGCCCAGAATTTGTATTGCAGTTTCATTACAGAGGCACAATTGATTTCATAATTGGCCGCCTGGTTGAACTCGGTCTGCACCCTTCCTCTCATTCCTAGAGGTCAAGGACTTTGGCTATTATGTGGCTCAAGCTTCAAGCCTTTAATCACATGGTTGGTTTTTCTTTAGTGGTTTGCCCTATCTTAAATCATCTTGTTAGCAAAAACTAACTAGAGGCCCACTAGGAGTCACCTCATTGGTATAACTATCAGGGCTCACTATGCATCACAAAGAAGTCCTATCACAGAGGAAATCCCTCGGATTTAGTTCCCTTCTTAGTAATCAGAGACAAAAACCAGTCAAATTCTTTATAACAACGGTTACGCTGTTATTACTAGTGATAGACATATCAATAAACAGATGGAATTGTGGATTATGAATTTAATATAGACAGTACATAATATTGACTACAATTGACTGGCCGGCAATTGTGCGTCAAAGTGCCTTGCTTCACAGCTCCATCCCTCATCAGCTCTGTCACCTCTTTGCAGACTGAAAGAAAGTCAACCTCAAAGCAAGTTAGTAAATGCTTTATTAATTGTCATATTGAAGACTATAGCCCAGAAGTCAGTCTATCAGACTGCTCTGAAGAACTGCTCCAAAGCTTGTTAGCAACAGGGGATTATATATACAAAATTGGAAGAGAGGTAAACATTCTTGCAGCAGTTCTCTAAATACTTGTAAGTTGTAAGGTATAATTTGGATGTAAAAATTAAGGTTTACTAATTACCACATAGGAGAAAGACCTTTAGGCTCTCTTTATACCTTATGTATCTATCATTTCTGCTTGTCCAAAATTATTTCCTGCGTGCCTCTGCTTAACTGGTTTTCCAGTTCTTCCTGTTTTTGATACTTCCTTGAAGTCACCTGAGACAGTCACAGAAGACTGACATCAGCCACCCACTGTAGTTTTAGTGCACATCCTGAGGCAAGTACTTAAATTCAGTGCCTGAATTTAATTCTTAAATTAAATTAAACTTACTCTTATTTGTAAATGATAAAAATAAAATCTCTACCTCATTGCTAATGATGTGTTACCTATTCTAGTCCCATGCTCATTTTTGTGCTCTGAATGTCACAGGCTTTGTCTTTTTCATTTTTATATCCTTTCTAGTGCCTTGCACAAGGGAGGTCATAAATGCATGTTCCAGAGATTTTCATGGATTCTGAACCCAAGGATATAACAAGTGTTTTGTGTTTCATTTACTTCAGTTATCTCCATTTGGCTTGAAGGAAAGGAAATACTTTGGAATTACAGGAAATTTTATCAGAATTCTGTCCCAAAAGCAAAAAATGGAAAATCCAGTTCAAAAGGGCTTAGGGAAAATCAAGAATGTAATTGCCCCTGCAACTGAAAAGTCTCTGCATAGTTCTGTCTTCTAGTGTGCTTTGGTTCAACGTTGAAATATCACTTAATCCATGTCTTGGTTCAATCTCCTCTGAGGTATCTTTATCCCCAGCTTCCACTGATGGCTTCTGTTAGCTTCAACCTTTTCCTGGTAGTCCCAACATGGCTGCAGAAAGACCTCATGTCTTGATATTGCACTCTAGGAGGTTAAAAGAGCTTTTCTTTTTTAGAAACTTCAAAGTATGTGTAAGTACTGGCTCAGATTGGATCATCTGCCCATCCTGGAATTAATCACTTCGTTCAGTGGAGAATGGAATATATTACTAACTTAAGCCAATCAGACTCTACCCTTCAAACTGGGCATCCAGTTAACCTTATCCAAACAAAATTCAGTAATACTGCAAAGTGTGAATTCCCCCATGACAAAAGTCATGGTTGTCTTGTGTTGTGGAAACCAATGGATGCTGTGAAGGTAGCCTACAAATTTCCATTCAGCCACTGTCTTGCAAATGCTATATTCATTCTTTTATTAGAGGGATTTTGATACTTCCCAATGTTCTTTTTCCTTTCCTTCCCTCCTTCTTCTCTCCTTCCCTCCCTCCCATCCTTCCTTCCTTCTTTCCTTCCTTTTTTATTTTGTACTTCCTACTGGCATTTGATATGCCATTTTTTAAACTTCTTTCCTTCTTATTTTTATATCTTTCTTTCATTTTTCCTGCCTCTGGATTATTGACTAACTTCACTTTATTTCTTCCTGCAACTTTCACCCTTATTCCCTCCTTCCCTTTAGTTATATCTTGCTCCAATTGCATTTCCGAAATTTTGGGCATTAATCAGGGTACAGAATGAATAACCAACATATAATTCTTGATCATAGAGCTGATCCTTCTGAATTGCCTTCTGTGAGAGTTCTTCAATTGGATATATCTCTATTTCAAGGAACACAGATGAAACCAGTAGCAAAAGGTTTATCATGGCCACCATTTTTTTTTTTTTTTTATTGAACTACCAATATGCAGGGAAGAGAATATTTTTGAACTTGAATGGCCCACGTCTCACAGCACAACTTGGTATACCTTCCCAAAGATGAATCAGTCTGTCTTTAGTAACTTGAAACTAGGATTCACAGATCTCCTTTAGTATATGACATTTACAAAAGCATTTACAAAATGCAGTTGTTTTCAGTGTAAACACTTTCTGTCCTATATCTTTTCTTCTCTGTAACTTCTTCAGCTGGGGAAGAAACGCTACCATGGCAACATGCCAGTTCTTTATGGTTTAAATTGTCTACTCAAAAGCAATTAAAAATTTCAAACCAACTTACAGTAAAGTTCAGTGGCAGTACAAGTAAATTTAGCATCTTGTTGTCTCATGGAATTATTTGTGAAAACTCATGAATTTCTTTTAAAATTTAATGTAGCCTCATATAGGTAGTTAACCACACTTTAAATATCACTAAAATTCTATCTTTTCTTTGCTGAACATCTTTTGCAAGGAAAGAAATGCTCTCTGAAACAGTTCTTTGAATCTCACCCAAATGAAGTGGCATTTGATATGCCATTCTTCAAACTTAAATTTTCTAGCTTAAAAAGTATCCATTTTTTTGACCTCTTGACTTTCATTTTATATTTATCATTGACCTTTGGAATTTTCTTTTTTTCTTGTTAATTTTTTTTTTTTTTACAAAGAAATGCAGTTTTATAATTTCATGTGAATTAAAGTATACTCTGATATTTGTTTAGATGTGTTTGGCTGGCCTGCTCATAAGCTAAGTGATTTATCCATTCTATATCCCATACATTTCTATTTATATCCTCCATGTATTTCAGGGCTTTTAAAACTAATTTAAAAAATTTTTCATTATTGTTTCTTGCTACCTCTGAAATAATTACTCAATCTGGCATTCCAGTTCACTAATTCCTTCTTGAGCTATTCCTTCTTGATTCTATTTTTTTCACACTGATTGGGTTTCTCATTTTGATTACTAGTTCTGCTCTTTTCTATGTGCAAATTTCCTTTAAATAATCAGTATTTTCCCTTTTACATTGAAATTGGAAACAATGACGTAGACAAGAGATTGTCCAAGGTGATAAATCAGGAAGTATAAAAGATTTGCTGTATGGAATATCAGGAACTAGGAATGGACAACAGTTGTTCTTTGCATTCTACTTTTGGTGTCATGTACTTTAATCTCATTAAACTCACCAGGGTGGACACAGACCAGGGCCTGGCTTTTGGCCCTTTCCCATATTTGTTACCAAACAGAGTAACTGATGCCTTCTTGAATAATATGACCTCACAGACAAAAATAACCAGAAACCAAAAAAGAACAGTTACTACAATATGAAGGAAAACAAACAAGCAAAAATAAGACAAAAGCTGAATAATATTTGTCATCTGAGAAAGTATTATCGGAACAGACAAATTGAGAATTTAAAATAAGCTCGGTAGTAAACTTAAGGAGACAAAAAAAAAAAAAAAAAAAGATAAGGACACCTTGAGACTAGAATAAAATATCCCCCTAAAATTCCAAGTTAAGATACATTACATTAAGTACAAAAAATACAGTATTTGAAATAAACAGAATCAATGGAGGAAAAAACAAGATACATGCTGCTGAAGAATGAAGCAGAGGATTGGAAAATTCAGATTGAGGAACTGGAGAAGGAGCAGGGAAGAATATCATATGAGAAAAAACCTGAGAAATACAGAAGGTAAAACTAGAAGTGCCAACATCAGAAAATAACCCCAGAGAAACAAAAGGAGAAGAAACTCAACAGAGTAAAATATCTAAAATGTAAAGTGTTTATTGGGGGCCAAACAGAAATGCAACAATTGAAAGGGTTGAGATAAACTTTCATAATTTGCAGAAGATAGATCACCTGCTTAAAAATAATAATAAAACAGGGATGTCTGGGTGGCTCAGTCGGTTAAGCATCAGACTTCAGCTCAGGTCATGATCTTGTGGTCTGTGATTTCGAGCCCTCCATCAGGCTCTGTGCTAACAGCTCAGAGCCTGGAGCCTGCTTTGGATTCTGGGTCTCCCTCTCTCTCTGCCCCTCCCCTGCCCACACTCTGTCTCTCTTTGTCTCTCAAAAATGAATAAACGTTAAAAAAAATTTTTTTTTAAATAATAGAACTAATGACAATACTTTTAGAATAAGATAGTTGAGGTAATTTTCTAGATGCAAAATGGGCACTGTCAGCTTCACCAATAATAATGAATTAGAAAATTTAACAAAAATGAGATACCCTTTATAACAAAAATAACTACAAATTATGATTCAAATAAAATAATTCAAAATGCATAAAAGCTCTACAAAGAAAATGTAAAATTGTTTTTAAAAAGGGGGCATAAAGGATAATATGAAAATTAGAATTACATAGTCTTGACCAGAATAAT
>NW_024412413.1:34711178-34749828 GCF_014898765.1 Herpailurus yagouaroundi
TGTCTCTCTCTCTGTCTCAAAAATAAATAAACGTTAAAAAAAAAATTAAAAAAAAAACTACATAGAATATCTCAAGCTTATATAAAAACTCAGTTATTTTCTGGCTCAGATAATTATAAACATGGGACATTCAAAAGTAGTATAGGACCCTTTTTGTGTGGGTTGTCCTCACATTATATGGCATCTGTCATCCTTGAACCCTACCTACTAAAAACCACTATGGTTCTCTCAATTATGGCAGTGTTGCCACAGTTTTCCAAGTAGTTCCTAGGAGGAAGAACAATGCCATTGAGAATCAGGGGTGGAACTTAAAAATACAATGTTGAACTTAAAAAATTAAGAAGTAGAATGAGGTATATAACACAATACCACTTACGTAAACTGCATTTAGATGCTCACAAATAACAAGCTTTTTTTTTTCAAGAATGAACAACTGCAAACAACATGGATAGAAATAGGATTTGGGGAACAGGGAGGGGGGTGCCAGGGTGGCTCAGTTGGTTAAGGGTGCAACTCTTGGTGTCGGCTCAGGTCATGATTTCATGGTTCGTGAGTTCAAGCCCCACATCAGGCTCCATACTGACAGCACGGAGTCGGCTCTTGATTCTCTCTCTCCATCTCTACCCCTCCCCAGCTCGTGCTCTCTCTCTCTCAAAAATAAATAAATAAACTTAAAAAAAGAAAAAGAAATAGGATTGGGGAAAGAGAATGGAATGAATGAGTGAATGAATGAATGAATGAATGAATAGATAACAAAAATTCACCAAATAACAAGCACATAGAGTCTTTTATTTAAAAAAAAAAAATTTAACGTTTATTTATTTTTGAGACAGAGAGAGACAGAGCATGAACAGGGGAAGGGCAGAGAGAGAGGGAGACACAGAATCTGAAACAGGCTCCAGGCTCTGAGCTGTCAGCACAGAGCCCGACGCGGGGCTCGAACTCACGGACCGCGAGATCGTAACCTGAGCCAAAGTCGGCCGCTTAACCGACTGAGCCACCCAGGCGCCCCTTAGAGTCCTTTATAAAAAATTAGTTCATAGTTAAGAGCAATTTGCTAACAGTAGAGGGATTAACAATATTTCCATTTATTCAACCTGAAAGAAAAGGAAAACTAAAATGTTAAAGAAATTTAATATATATTAGCCATTGTTACAGACTGAATTATGTCCCCTCACAAAATTCATATATTTAAGCATTAATCCCTAGTGACTACATTTGGAGAGAAGGCCTTTAAAGAAGTAATTAAGATTAAATGAGATCATAAGAGTGGAGCCCTAATCCAATTTCTTAGTCCATGTGAGCTGCTACAACAAAATACCATAAACTGGATGGCTTATAAACAATAGAAATTTATTTCTCACAGTTCTGGAAGTTGGAAAGTCCAAGATCAAGAAATTAAAATAAAAGTCAACTATAAAATTATTCGTAACATCCAAGTCCTAAAGAAACATGGCAGCCTTTTAAACAACTTGGAAAAGGTTAAACTTACTCTGTTTTACTCTACCAAACATTCGAACTTCAGGGTCTGGATTAGTGCTAGAAACTGTTGATCAGAAGTCTCATGGTTTTTAAAAGCACCACAGTTTGTTTGTTTGTTTAGAGAGAAAAGGGGGGCTTGCATTTTTTCTCAACCAGAAAAAAAAACACCCACAAATTATCTACTATATTTTTCTCTGTCCATGTCTTTTTGTTTGTTTGTTTTTTGTTTTTTGCTATGTTTCTCTTGGCACGTTGCTCTCAGTAGAGGAAAAAGAGCAAAATGTCATACACAACACATTCTTTACGGATTCCTATCAATACTGAAAAGGCCTTGAGAGTTATTTCCTATCTCTTCTTCTGTAAACCCACAATAACTTCTTGCCATCCCTACCTGTGGAACTTCCCAGGCTGAAACCCCAAATTAAGCTTTTATTACCCCAGAGAGCAAAAATGCAGTATGGCGTTAAAAGATATATGACAGAATAAACTCCAAAATATTTTTTCTGAGCCTTAAGTCATCAGTCTGTGCACAAACCCAGTTTTCAGAACGAGTAAACGAAGTGGGCAAAATAGCTACAGGTTTCCAGCAATTTTAGAACCTGTGGATTTCAAGTGGATTAAACTTTGCCAAATTCAGATAGAGACCAACGTTAGTGCCTGCAATTTTTTTTCCTCACTTCTACATAAATCTTAGCTGGTTTGTTTGGAAAAAATGGGAAGAAAAAATTGCACACATAAGCACTGTCTGTTTCACACCCAAAACAGCAATAAGTAATCTCAATGGATGTAATTGAACACTGAGCTAAAATCCCAGTTTCATGCAATTCTACGTGTTACCTACATTTATTAGAATTATTATCTTAAATTATTTTCAATGTTTATTTGTTTCTGAGAGAGAGAAAGAGACAGAGTGTGAGCAGGGGAGGGGCAAAGAAGGAGGGAGACACAGAATCCAAAGCAGGCTCCAGGCTCTGAGCTGTCAGCACAGAGCCTGACATGGGGCTAGAGCTCATGAACTGTGAGATCATGACCTGAGCCAAAGTGGTACGTTCAACTGACTGAGCCACCCAGGTGCCCCTAGAATTATTATTATTATTTATTTTTATTTTTTAAACATTTATTCATTTTTGAAAGACAGAGACAGAGTGCGAATGGGAGAGGAGCAGAGAGAGAGGGAGACACAGAATCCAAAGCAGGCTCCAGGCTCTGAGCTGTCAGCATGGAGCCAGAAGTAGAGCTTGAACCCACGGACGATGAGATCATGACCTGAGCCGCCCAACCGACTGAGCCACCCAGGCACCCCTAGAATTATTATTTTAAAAGCTTAAATTATGACAAAGTTATGATAGTGCTAAAGTTTAGTATAGAAACAATTTTTTGAAAGGGCGAAGCAAAGAGAGAGGGAGACAGAGGATCCAAAGTGGGCTTTGCACTGACAACAGAGAGCCTGATGCATGTCTTGAATTCATGAAACATGAGATCATGACCTGAGTCTAAGTAGAACATTTAACTGACTGAGACCCCAGGTACTCCGTAGAAATATTATTTTGTATTGACCTTTCAGCTTTCTACATGTTTTAAAACCCGTTCCTAAGATTTTAGGGGAGTATTTCATGTGTTCAAAGGTATTTTTAACACTGCTTCTTAAATTGCAAAGTTTGGTAACCACAGTGTAGCATGAGTGAGCTAATATTTATTCCTAAGGAAAAAACAAATATGTAGAATGAATAATGACAGTATATATGTAAAAAATTTTGTATATTTTTACCACTCTATTTCTTGAATATTCTTCAACTATAATTCTATAAATTATCTTGTTTAACTTTCATCACAGATTTTTCTAGTAGGTTCCCTATCCACAGATGTAGAAACTGAGGCAGGGAGGGAGCCATGAAATTAACTTGCACAATGACTTGTAATTAGGAAGAGAAAAGATCTGGGATTTGAACAAGCAATCTGGCTATAGAGTAAGCTTGCTTCTTCTATTCTTGCTGAATATTGCATGGAGCCAGCCAGACACGGGTCATGGAACTCGTATGTAACCAGCTAAAATTTGAGAAACACTGTAGCAAACTGTCAAGTATACAAAAGCTTATCTTCTCTTCAACAGGGAAAATGAAAGCTTATGGAAGGTTATATCCTCATTCCTTTGTTTCTAGCGCCATAGAAATACCATACTAGTGAATGCTAATGCTGTTAACCTGGGACAGGCAGAGATGACATCCTTTTGTGATAGACAGAATATTCAAATTTATGCAACTTTGTAAGTTGGAGCAGTTTGTTTAAAAAAGGAGCTTCTGATTATGACATTTTTAACGAACAAATTAGAGGCTGCTGCCTGGGGCAACATGTCAAGCAAACAAAGACAATTAGATTTAGCACTTGGTCATGAGTCAGGATCCTATTTAATCAGAATTCGCTATAATCACAAGCATGAGATAGAATAAGCAATCCTTTATAAGTTGGTATGCCATTAGTATATTCTTTAAACTACTTCTTGATAGTATATTAGATAAAATTTGAGTTAGATAGCTCTTTGATTTAAGAAGATAGGTATTTAAATTGGTATTCAAATAAGAATTCAATTATTTTAATTTTTGGTTAAGGATAAAACCTTAAAGATTGTGCTAATTCTTTTTTTGTAATGTTTATTTATTTATCTTGAGAGAGAGAGAGAGAGAAGGAGGGAGGGAGGAGGAGGAACAGATAGAGAGGGAGAGAGAGAATCCCAAGAATCCAAGCTGCTGTCAGCGAGGAGTCCTATGTGGGGCTCAATCTCATGAACCCATGAGATCACGACTTGAGCTGAAATCAATAGTCACACACTTCTCCGCTCTCTCTCTCTTTCTCTCTCGCTCTCTCATAAATAAATAAACATTTTTTACAAAAAGCATTGGGCTTAAACGATTGAACCACCCAGGCACTCTAATATTTTGCTAATTCTTTTTTTTTTTTTAATTTTTTTTTTTCAACGTTTATTTATTTTTGGGACAGAGAGAGACAGAGCATGAACGGGGGAGGGGCAGAGAGAGGGAGACACAGAATCGGAAACAGGCTCCAGGCTCTGAGCCATCAGCCCAGAGCCTGACGCGGGGCTCGAACTCACAGACCGCGAGATCGTGACCTGGCTGAAGTCGGACGCTCAACCGACTGCGCCACCCAGGCGCCCCAATATTTTGCTAATTCTTATTAAAAGCTTGTTTATAAGAAAAAGATGCAATCATCTGTGTCTCTAAATATTCCAAATATATGTCATATCAAGCCAGATGATCAAAGATCTATACCCTTATTAATTCGGAACCTCACAGAGTAATATTTATTAAATACGGTTTTGACATTAGTTCATATATAGGCACTGAGAAATGATCGATAAGCAGTTGTACCAAATGCAACATGTGTATTTTTTCAATGTTTGTTAATATATGAAGACATGAAGATCTCCCCCAAAACTTCTTTCAAGTCCCAGAGCCCAGAAAGGTATATATTTGTTATGTGTTATGAGTACCAAAATACTCATATGGTAATATACAGTGTCATTCTTAATTCTAAATTCTTAATTCTTGTAACTTCTTATGAATCTCGTCTACTTCTTTTTACTGTGGTCCCTCAAACTTCTCTCTCTTTACTTAATCCTTTCAGTACTACTTAAAGTGTAGGCTATGCATCTAGTGAAAGGAGGCTCCAGCACAAAGGGGCACAATAAGATAAATGCTTATTTCTCTCTTCCCTAGTTTGTCTGCAGATGGAGTGCAGAGTGTTTCTGATCCATTCACAGACCTGGCTTCCCTTCATGCTGATGCTGTCCCACATGGTTGAATTAAGTCCCCACATCTTCCATGTTGCCCCCTGTCGGTAGTGGGGAAGATCAGAAGTGGAGAGCACAAAATTCCATTTTAAGGAAGGCTTGCAGAGGTTGCAAAAATCCCTTCCACTCATATACCATTAGCTAGAGCTTGGTCATATGGCCACACGCTTGCAAGGCAAGGGGAGGAACGTAATCTTCAGCTGAGTCACCATGTGCCCAGCCAAGTTCTACTTCTTTTTTTTTTAATTTTTTTTATTTTGTAAAATATATATACATATATTAATTGTATTTTTTAATTTAAATCCAAGTTAGGTAATATACAGTGTAAAAATGATTTCAGGAATAGAATTTAGTGATTCATCACTTAACATATAACACCCAGTGCTCACCCCAACAAGTGCCCTCCTTAATGTCCATCACCCATTTAGCCAATCCCCCTACCCAACACTCCACCAGCAACCCTGTTTGTTCTCTGTATTTAAGAGTCACTAATGGGGGCACTTGTGTGGCTCAGTCAGTTAAGTGTCCGATGTTGGCTCAGGTGGTGATCTCACGGTTTGTGAGTTCAAGACCCACATTGGGCTGTGTACCTGCAGTACAGAGCCTGGAGCCTACTTCAGATTCTGTGTCTCCCTCTCTCTCTATGCCCCGCCCCCAATATGCTTTCTCCCTCCCTCTCTCTCTCTCTCTCTCAAAAATGAATAAACAGTAAAAAAAAAAAAAAAATTAAGTATCTCTTATAATTTGTCTCCCTCTATGTTTTTATCTTATTTTTGCTTCCCTTCTCCGGTGTTCATCTGTTTTGTTTCTTAAATTCCACATAGGAGTGAAATCATGTGATATCTGTCTTTCTCTGACTTATTTCGCTTAGCATAATACGCTCTAGTTCCATCCACATTGTTGCAAATAGCAAAATTTCATTCTTTTTCATCGCCAGCTAGTATTCCATTGCATTTATCACCTCTTCTTTATCCATTCATCAGTTGATGAACATTTGGGCTCTTTTCATAATTTGGCTATTGTTGATAGCGCTGCTCTAAACATTGGGGTGCATGTGCCCCTTCAAATCAGCACTCCTGTATCCTGAGATAAATACCCAGTAGTGCAATTGCTGGGTCGTAGGGAAGCTCTATAAAATTCTATTTCTGCGGAAGGAGAGAATAACTTTTGAGGGCCCATTAGCAGTCTGCCCCACTTTCATCAACATGTAAGTAAGCCTGTTCAAGTTTCTCCCACCTTAAAAGTCACAACAAAGCAAAATTAAACAAAAACATTTAAAATGCTTGCCTTGTCTCTAATTTCCAGCTATTGTCTCACTTCGTTGTTCTTACCATTTGTAGCCAAACTTCTTAAGTGTTGTTTCCAATCCATCTCTATTTTCAAACCTCTTTCTCATTCCTACAGCTGTCTGGCATTCTCTTCCCCACCCCCTTCTCCCTACTTTATAAAACCGAAGTGGTTCCTTCCATAGATTATAATGATGTATTTGGGTGTGATTACTGTAATCGTTCACTGAATTATAATTATGGGGTCAGACAGAGTTTTGGGTGGTGAATTAGAGCAATTGTATTGTTACTGAGGAGAAAGAAATAAAACACTGGATTAATGTTTTATTTCATCATTTCAGCGAGGACTAAGAAGGCAGGGCATGGTAATTCCATGAAGCCATGATTCCATGCGGCAAAGCTCGAAAGGTGTGATGGCTGATTTAATTTGTCATTTTGTCTGGGCCACAGGATGCTAGATACCTGGTTAAACGTTATGTATGGGTGTATCTGTGACTGTGTGTCTGGAAGAGATTAGCATTTGAATTGGTGAATTAAAAAAGCAGATGCCCTCCAATATCCACCCCCCCCACACACCTGCTTATGTGGATGGGCATCCTGAAATCTCTTGAGGGCCTGATTAGAACAAAAAGGTGGAGGAAGGTTGAATTTGCTGTCTCTGACTGTTGAGCTTAGACATGGTATTCTCCTGCCCCAGTGCTCCTGGTTCTCAGGTCTTTAGATTCAGACTATCTCTATCACCCACCTTCCCGGGTTCCCAGCATGCAAAGCACAGATTATGGGACATCTCAGCAGATAGACAGATGGATAGATAGATACATAGATACATAGATACATAGGTAGATAGATGGATAATATATTAGATAGATAGATAGATAGATCTCCTATTGACTCCGTTTCTCTGGAGAGCCCTGATTAGTATAGAAGGGAACAACTCGGTCTGCTTTCCCTCCATTTTATATCTAGTACCTAGTAGCATGTCTGTACACATAGAGTAGGTACTGAATAAATATTTCTTGAAAAATTAGAGAATTATAACTGATGATGTATTTATGTTACTGGCTTGACTTTTTGGAAGCTCAGAGTTAAAATATACTGCCCACCTCTTGTATCTGTACAAAACCTTATGATGTTGAATGTGAGTACACACAGACTTCCTTCTAAGTGGCTTAGTGGCAAGCAAGGGTGTGGTATAAGGCTTGGGTGAAAATGTAGACTTGATTCTTAAGTAATAGCCTTGGGACAGTCACTTAAGCTATTAAAGTCTCAAGTTTCTCATCTATAAAATGGGTATAACACCACGTACTTCATACTGCTTTTGCAATGAGATCATATAAAGAAATGTAAATATCACAAGTGCTCAGTATTTGTTGGTTTTCCCATTCATTGAACTATTTGGTAAGTGTAAAGTTCAGGTATTTCCTGTCCTCTTTATAACAGTAAACATAAGAGAGTAAAAGTGAGGGTATTTTTCCTTTTGAGATTTGTTCTTTTCACAATAGTTCTCTTCACAATGCTATTCTCTTTAAGGTGGAATATTAAATGTATTGAAACATACATGGAAGGATTACAGAGCACAGAAGCCTATATGTCTACATGACATGTATCTAACATTGGTCCTTGCGTCATTATGTCTGCATTTGTCTCTTTTTAAATTTTTTTAAACATTTATTCATTTTTTGAGAGACAGAGAGGAAAAAAGCGTGAGTGGGGTGAGAGACAGAGAGAGAAGGAGACACAGAATCTGAAGCAGGCTCCAGGCTCTGAACTGATAGCACAGAGCCCGATGCGGGGCTCAAACTCACGAACCGTGAGGTCATGATCTGAGCAGAAGTCGGACGCTTAACTGGCTGAGCCACCCAGGCGCCCCAACCAGAGTGTCTTAATAGAGTAAAATTGAGTTTACCATGTGCACTGTAAAATCTTCCCTTTCATAGTTTTGTTCTTCTTTCAAAAAAATTTTTTAGAAGATTACATTTGAAAACATCTTATGGTTTTGCATTTGGCACGATTATATAATACATATAACATATCTTTTTATATGCAATTTCATAATTTTATTCAATTTAAGATGTTCTATGAATTCTAGAAAAAGAATCTCCCCTGAAAATGTATTTCCCTAGATTTCTTTAAATGAACATAGTTGTTGTTAATGGAATCCTCAGTCTTATACTTAACTATGGTGGTAACAGAAGAAGGTGTTTGTGATTCTAGAACTACCCTATTTCAAATCAAGCAGCAGAATACAGGTTGGCCTTATTTGCTGAGTATAAGTTATAAAACGATGGGGACAAAGGAATAAAATGATCACATTGCCCTACAGGTACATAATTTAAATTTAACTTTACAATTACCTCGAAAACATATCCCTTTTTGTTGCCAAAGTCTCTCACTTCAGTTTTCCCTGCTTGTTTTCTTTGCTCCTTACTTCTCTTAACAGTCTGCATTATCATTGCACTAACACTTGAAAACTCCAGTTGTCTGGATCAATATTTCAGTCTGTTTCATTTTGCTTAAATCCTTCTACACACTGTTGCAGGCCAGCAGAGTCACATAAGCACTGTCACATGCTTTTCTGTTGCTAAGGGCAACACTACAGATGGCAAAACTGGCTATTGTACGTCACATGTTACACACACAAACACATGATGGTTTGAAACAGCTTAAACCATTCAAAGGCAGTTTGCCTCTAAGTGTTAGGATTTTATATGCTATGTGATTATACGACCTTTCAAATATGGAGCCGAATCCGGTTAAATAAAATTATTTCCTCTCTTGTTATTATGGAATCAATTAATTGCTTTTATGATTAAGCTGAACCTCATTTCAAAGACAATAAGAATATATAAAAAACATAAAAGACAAGGTCATGTATAAAAAAGGGTATGGTCAAGTTTATATTGCATTTGAATTTCTAATTTCTGTATCTCTGCATAGTCCATTGTGCATGCTGCCTTCCTTCTGATTTTACTTTGACTAAATATGTTTCAGTCTTGGTGATCCTGTATGTCTTTCAAAAACACTTACTAATTATGATTCAGAAGTAGATATAAAAATTAAAATATAAGCAAGTTGATAGCATTTGATATAAGTATATGAATATATAAAATATTAATAATTATAAATCTAGGTAGGTGTTTCCCAGAGTAAAAAAAAAAAAAATTCCATGAATCATGGATCAGTGATTCTCAGTGCTTGGCTTTGTCTGGATTTTCTGGCTTTCTGAACAGCTGTCAATCATTTTGGTGAACAAAATTGAACAAATTACCTTTGAAAAATCTGAACGTGATTTTCATGCAATGAAAGTTGAATCTCAAGTCTCTATGGACAAAGAATTGAAAAGCTGAAGCAATTATTCAGCTAATTAAAGAGAGAGTGATGGAGCGCATTACCTAATCTAACCCACGGAGTTGTTACTTGGTTTTCACATGCTGTTGCAGATATGAATTAATAATACCATGAAAATATAAATCATCTGAAACCTCTATTTGGGGACAAAAAATGATTTTGTGGTGCCATTTATGTATATCTGCATTACCTCTGTGTTCTCCATTTTTTGGTAAAGTCAGAAGAAGATGAACTTAAGTTAGAAATCAGGATTTGAATTTCTACTCACCCACTGACAGCGATATGATATTGAACTTCACTTAACCTCTCTCCATTTCCTTTTCTGTAAATAAAAATACCCAATAACACATGGGTTGGGAACATTTACATGTAAATATATTTTTAAAGAATACATTTTTCACATACACATGTATTATTGTTAAGTACTGGCTGTTTTAGGACTGTAACAGAGGTAGCTCCATTCAGAGAAAAATAGGATCAGATCAAAATGAAAAAACAAAAACAAAAACAAACAGAAAACTGGAAATTAACAACATTATCTAAGTTTTGAAAGAAAAATATTGCTTAAAAGCATAATTTGAAATATTATTGAACAGATAAAAGTGCACATGTATTTGCTGCTAGACAGAATTGATTTATTTCAAAATATAGCAAAGCTATTTTAAATAAGGATAGAATAAATAATTGTCTATTTATGGGAAATAATATTATAATTCAGAACTCTTAGAACACATGCTTTTATATTCCCTTGCCCTCCCAGATACCATTTTTCATGAGTTCTTTCCTAAAATTAAGAAAATTGAACTATTTAATGATATTCGTTTTAGTAATCAGTATGGCTTCTTTTAGCTAATTGAATTCCTAGTAATGGAAACAAAATATACATTTAAAGATTCAGTTCAGTTATGCAGATAAACATCACCATTCTGAGAGAGAGAATGGTTTCAGGAGATCACCTAGCCCTGTCACAATGCTGCAAATATTATCAATCACGTGTTATAAATAAGACAGTCTGAACAGGATTGTAGAGTAACTTGGTTCAAGATCAAACCTTTAACGGAAGAAATAGGATTATAATTTTTATTTTTATAATTTGCATAATATTTCAATGAAACACTGACTTTTTCATAGGACTGTTTTCCCTTAAAATTAACTTACATGATTTTAACTTGCTTCTTTATTCAGTTCCTTTGTTATCTTAACTAAGTTACCCGTAATGTCACTGAGTTTCACCGAGCTTCCCTTAAGAAATTGTCTTACTTTCTCTCAAAGGAAAAGAAACACAGATTTCAGTGAGGAGTGTCAGTTTTAGACACTGACCCCTGTGCAGCCACAGAAACTAAGCGTAAACTGTGGAGGCTTACACACTCTCTTCTTCTCTGCTAGGGACTCTGTCTCTTTTGGCTTCCTTGTTTTCTCTCAGATGTGACTCTCAGGCCCTTCTATAGTTTGCACAATCAGCCCATTAGATGACATGTTTTATGGGCTTTGGTACACTCAACTAGAGGTTTGGGAGGAATCATTGCTGAAGCAGGTGGCAGTCTTCCAAGCCCCTCCCCTCCCCCGCCACCGAAGCACCTACATACTCTACAGTTCCCTTGTACAGTGTTTAATTCTTCTTCAATTCTGAAGAGCAAATCAGTTCTCTTTGGCCCCTGGACTCAAATTTGCATCCTGACACCCTGCAAGGAACTCAGCAACTGGGGTCAAGGGTTCATATGACTACACTGTTTCAAAAGAAGGGTTCACACTGTATCCACATATTACAAAGAAACTCTTTGAGGTAGATGTGGATGGCAGGAAGAAAGGGCAAGTTCCAACCTGAGACACGGTACAACCTGGGGAAAATACACACCCAGAGATAGTGAATAATTTGGCAGTGGCTAATTGATGCTGATTTTAGGTTCCACCCAGGATCTGAGGATTGAGGCTGGCCCCTGGACTTTCTGTTCTAAACGAAGGTAACGCCCTGGACTCCTGCCTATGCTTAATTATGGCAGTGAGAAGGTATCAGATCTGACCTATGTTCTAACTGGATTAGGTTGCTGCTAAATAATTCAGACTTAACTGTGTTTTTGTTTTACAATTTGATTTTGGGTTTTCCTTGACCTTATTACCTACTCTCCGATGCCTCTTTACCTGATTCAGCTGCTCCTTAAAAGAATCATTTGATGGGGCAATAAGAAACAGCTAATAGTGCTTATCATTATGTAAGAGAAAATGGCAAGTTTTGAATTAATTCAATCTCTTATTTGAATTGCATTCAAGCAAATTGATTTTTCTGCATTAACAGATTTCCTCATAAGCAACTAGAAAACTGAGAACATCATCAATACTCATAACTTGATTATCAATCAACCTCCAGTTGACCAGTAGTGATGTTTTTATCCCCTTTCTTCTATTTCCCCTCAGTACCAAATTTTGTTTTGACTACCTGTCCTTCAATTTCTTTTGAAGAGGTCAGTGTTGTGACTATTCAACCACACATTTATCTCAACTGCTATATATTTAACATCTGCTGTTTTGCAAAACTGTTCTCTGTTATGGGGATTATAGAGAAGTATAGAACCTGGTTTTTGACTTGAAAAATATGAACTATACTTCGGGAAATAAAAATTAACCACAAGGATAATTTGGGGAATAACAAGTAAGTACTGTATCCATTGAATAAATCAGGTTTTCTTTTTTTTTTTTCCAGGCCACAAATATTATTGAGTTTCTTGTTTTTGCAAGGCATTCTGCCCAATACTTGGCATAGAATGCTGAAAAATCCAGACACGGTCCTTGCCTTTGTGAAAGGCAACAAATATTAAACTGCAAGACTGCGGCAGTGATTAAAATGATCATAAGCACTGCAGAGGAAAAGCATCCTGCTGTAAAACTCAGTAAGAAAGTAACTAGACAGTTGAGAGCTGTGCCCTGAGGAAGTTAACATTTAAGTTGGTAACTGCAGGAGGAATAGGATGTGGGTACAGGGAAGGAAGTAACAGGGAGGAACAAAGGATATAGGAAAGTGCTGATGAGAAGGAAGTTGTATTGTATTTGAGAAGACAGTGACCAAGGCTGCCCGGAGGGGAAGTAGTGAAAGGTGATGATGAAGAGCAACCAGATCCTGCTCTACACAGAGCAGGCTTGGATTCTATCCCAAGTGCGATAAAAATCTATTGATAGAGTTTTAAGCCAGGGTAAGAACTGTGATCGATTTTGCCTTTTAGAAATGTCCCCAGGCGTACTAAAAAGCGATGAATGATAGGTAGTGGAGGGGCTCTTCATACTCTAGGTAGTACAGGGTTAAGTCGTGGCCTGGGATGGTGGCAGTGTTGGTTCTGATAAGCAAGAGAATTTAAACTGTATTTATGAAGGAAATTAAGAGTTCGGCTGACTCTTGAACTGTGCAGAGGTTAGGAGCACTGACGACCAACCCTCCCACACCCCCCCTGTAAATGAGAAATCTGCATATCACTTTTGACTTCCCCAAAACGTAATTACTAATAGCCTACTGTTGACTGGAAGCCTTACTGAGAAACAGTTGCTTGACATATGTTTTGTATGTCATATGTATTGTACACTATACTCATAATAAATTAAGCTACAGAGAAAGAAAAGTTAAGAAAATCATAAAAAAAAAAAGAGAAACTACATTGGCAGTACTGTATTGTTAAAAAAATCTGCATATAAGTGGACCGCCACATTTCAAACCCATGTTGTTCAAGGGTCAACTGTACTTGGTTATGGATCAAGTATGTGAGGTAAAGAGGAAAGTGTCAGCAAAGGCTCCCAGATTTCTGGCAGGAGCCTGTAGGTAAAATATTGGAAAAGTAAATAGAAACTCTGCCAGGAAAGATAGGTGTGAGCTGGGTTAAATAGATAAGATTTGTGCAGGGTGGGAGTCCGGAGTGATAGGCTTCAGATGATAAGAGAAAGAGAAGCCATCAGGGAAGGATATCTTTGCACACACCCTTGGTACAGATGAACACATCATTGGTGTTGAGGATGGTGATAGTTATTGATAGGCTTAGGTAGACAGACAAATTAAAAACATTGAATGTCAGTCTTGATTCTGTAGGGGATTGAAGAACCGTTTACAATTTGGACAAGCAAATGGTGTATTCGTTATATTTCTCTGGAATGGAGGTATGCAAGAATGAGGGGTATTTGGAATTGGGAGAAAATGGAGACAAAAACACATTATAAAATTATGGCAAAATGAATAAGAAAAAGATAAAGGCTCCAATAAGAAAATAGGGTGAAGACAAGAAAAAAAAAGATTGTTTTTCTTACAAAGAAATTAACTTTATCTGTTACCAAATAGGGCTGAGAATTGAGATACCATTGTAAGCTATAAAACTGATAATTTTTAAATAATTTTTTTTAACGTTTATTTATTTTTGAGACAGAGAGAGACAGAGCATGAACGGGGGAGGGTCAGAGAGAGAGGGAGACACAGAATCTACAGGCTCCAGGCAGTCAGCACAGAGCCCGACGCGGGGCTCGAACTCACCGACCACGAGACCATGACCTGAGCCGAAGTCGAACGCTTAACCAACTGAGCCACCCAGGCGCCCCTAAAACTGATCATTTTTAAATGATAATGCTGATTTTTTGGAAATGTAACAAAACAGATACTCATACATTGCTGCAAGTAGGTTTAGGAAAAAAACATTTGGAAAGATTATTTTTTTTAAGTTTTGATAATTTATACTATCTAACTCACTATTTCCACCTCTTGGCATTTATCTGTAGGAAATAATCAGAGATTCACAAAAATGTATATACAGAGATGCTCATATTAGTGTTTATAACAAGAAGAAATTAATAATGAAATAAATATGCAAATGTGGGGATTAAATGCATGAATTTGGGTATGTTTTTGAAAAAGTAATATGCATAATTAAAACACGTTTTTGAAAAACATGTGATAAACAACCAGAAGCATATAAACAAAATGTGGATAGTTCTTTTAACTAGCTCATAGCAACACCAAAAATTATGCTTTAAATTTATTTTTTTTAATTTTTTTATTTTGTGACTTTTTTTTAATAATTGGAGAAAAAGCAACAATAAATTCTGCTTTCTCCTTTTAAAAGCTGTTGTGGCATGCCTGGGTGGTTCAGTTGGTTAAGTGCAGGACTCTTGATCTCAGCTCAGGTCACGATCTCATGGTTCTTGAGTTCGAGCCCCGTGTTTGGTTCTGTGCTGATGGCACAGAGCCTGCTTGGGATCCTCTCTTTCCCTCTGTCTCTGACCCTCCCCTATTCTCTCTCTCTCTCTGTCTCTCTCTCTTTCTCAGAAATTAATAAATACATTTAAAAATAAAAGCTATTGCCATAGTTTAATTAAGTATATTGAAGTAGGCTGACAATGAGAATAAAGAGAAAGAAAGAGATGAGAAATTTTTGAGGGGAAAACTAACAAAATTCAGTGGCTTAATACACTAGATTAAGAGAAGAATGGATTATATTTAGCACGTGGATGATGAGAAATAGTAGAGCTATAATTAAAGTAGGAAAGTTGCGTGACTTTTTAAAAATTTGGAGCTGGGAGTGTTTAAAGAAAATATTCAGTATTTTATAGGAAAAATAAAACTATTGCTGACGGAAAGGGTCAGGTAAGTAGATTCACAGAAGGAAACAACAGAAAGAAGACTGAGGACTGGACACAAGGTTTAACTGGCCCAAAGTCTGCTTCTAGCTTTTCGATAATAGAGATAATAGGATTTGTATTTAAAGTCAGTAACTAGAAGAATAATGTTTTTTGACAGCTGCATATACACTCACTGGATGAGATTATAAATTAACTTGCTTAAAGTTATTTACTTTAGTTATGTCTGGGCACTGTGGTTTTAGTAAGGAGACATGCCAGATGTAATTTACATTATGTAGGTATTAAGAAAAAACCTTGTGATGTTGCTGGCTTATGTTTCAGAAAAAAAGAGAGAGAGAAAGGGAGAATTTTTTTAAAGTTACTTATTCAACTGGTTTTACTTTGGATTAATTCACTTCAGAAACCAATATTTCATGGCTGTACTTTACATGAAAGACATGAAGAATATTAATTGGAGATAATTTGCTAGCTATTGGTTAAACATAAAAAGCACCATAAGATCTATTGCTAGAGCTTGTTTTCATAATAATTCATTATTCTTTATTTAAAATTTTCAAATCAAATACAAGTAACATATCTAAGCAGGATTGGGGACTTTAAAGGAAAATGCTGTATTAGCTATTAACAGACTGATTAAAAAATAAGATTTAGGGGCGCCTGGGTGGCGCAGTCGGTTGAGCGTCCGACTTCGGCCAGGTCACGATCTCGCGGTCCGTGAGTTCGAGCCCCGCGTCGGGCTCTGGGCTGATGGCTCAGAGCCTGGAGCCTGTTTCAGATTCTGTGTCTCCCTCTCTCTCTGACCCTCCCCCGTTCATGCTCTGTCTCTCTCTGTCCCAAAAATAAATAAACGTTGAAAAAAAAATTAAAAAATAAGATTTATTCTTCTTCTGTTAGAACTACCATATGATTCAGCTGTACTTCTAGGTGTTTATCCAAAAAACCAAATACACTAATTCAAAAAGAGATATGCACCCCTATGTTCATTACAGCATTATTTATAGTAGCCAAGATACAGAAGCAACCTAAACAGATGAACAGATAAAGAAGGCGTGGTGTATATAGATAAAATGGAATATTACGGAGCCATAAAATAGAATGAAATCATGCCATTTGTGACAACATGGATGGACCTAGAGCGTGTCATGCTAAGTGAAATAAGCCAGACGGTGAAAGACAAATACTACGATTTCATTTATATGTGGAATCTAAAATCCAAACTAAACAAACAAATAAAACAAAGCAGAAGCAGAAAACAAACTGATGGTTGCCAGAGGGGAAGTGGGTGGGAGATGGACGAAGCAGGTGAAAGGTATTAAGAGGTACATCTTCCAGTTATAAAATAAATAAAATACAGGACTGTAAGGTACAGCATAGGGAATATAGTCAATATTCTAACAACTTGGTGTGGCAACAGGTGGTAGGTAGGTAGACTTATTGTGGTGACCATTTCATAATGTATATAAATTTTTTTTTGTTTAAAAAATGTTTTTAATGTTTATTCATTTTTGAGAGACAGAGACAAAGCATGAGCAGTGGAGGGGCAGAGAGAGAGGGAGACACAGAATGCGAAGCAGGTTCCAGGCTTCTGAGCTGTCAGCACAGAGCCTGATTCAGGGCTTGAACCCACGAACTGTGAGATCATGACCTGAGCCAAAGTCAGACACTTAACTGACTGAGCCACCCAGGTGTCCCTAAATATTTTTTAAGGATTTTTTCGTAATGTATATATTAAATCACTATTGTATTAATACAATGTTGTGAGTCAATTATTTTTTAATAAAAAGATAAAAAGGACAAACTACATATTTGGATAAAATATCAGAAATAAATTTCAAAAAGAAAGACTCTATGGGCAGGAACAGACTACCTTTTGCCTGTCCTATTGAGGACTGATAATGAATTGCTGAATAAATAACTTATTGAGCGAATAAATGCATATCTTATCATCTTTACCATCTCAGTGAGAGGTACATGAGAAAACTATGAAATATCATGATGTTCGAAATTTAGTAATACATGAGGCATGATAATAAAATATCATATTCCCACCTCAAACTAGACTTTTTTCCCCTAAACCTTCATCTTGAAACTTATGTAGCTTAAAGAAATTAAGGTTATAGTATATAAACATGTACCAATCACCTAGATTCTAATATAAACTCTTTACTATATTTGCTAGAAAACATAATTATCTATCCATTTATCAAACCATTTTATTTTATGGTTTTCCAAATAACTGCAGATAACAGTATATTTCCCTAAATGTTTAAGCATGTATAACATTAACTAGAATTTACTGTTTTACGGAATTTTTTTCTTTTGAGCTAAATTTTACATACAATGAAATGCAAATACCTTAAGTGTACCATTCAGTAAGTTCAGATACATACACTTGTGCAACTCCGAATTCCTATCAAGATACAGGTTACTGAAACCCCAGAAATTTCCTTCATACTCCTTCTCCATCCATTCTTGCTCCCACCATCCCAGAAACAATTTCGTTTTAATTTTTTGTATAGATTAGATTTTTCTGTTCTAGAACTTCATATAGATCATACAGTATGTATATAACATTTCTTTCACTTAGCACTCTGTGTTTGAGATTTCTCAATGCTGTTGCCTTCCTTTTTATTATTGAGTAGTATTCCACCATGTGAGTAAGGCACAGTTTATCTATTCTCCTATTGGTGGGCATCTGGGCTGTGTCTAGTTTTGAGCTGTTCTGAATAATTTGCTATGAACATTCTTGTATATGTTTGTGTGTTTGAACATATGCTTTCATTTCTCATGAATAAATTCTGTGCCACAGGGGAGGTTGTGGGCTTAATTTTATAAATATAGCCAGACTGTTTGTTACGTGGTTGTACCACTTTCCACTTTCACCAAGAATATATGAACACTCAGGGGTTTCTAAAATTTATTTATTTATTATGAGAGAGAGACAAAGACAGCATGAGTGGGGGAGGGGCAGAGAGAGGGAGAAAGAGAGAATCCCAAACAAGTTCCACACTGTCAGCGCAGAGCCCAATGCAAGACTCAAACTCACCACCTGCGAGATCAGGACCTGAGTGGAAATCAAGAGTCAGACGCTTAACCATTTGAGCCACCCAGGCAGGCACTCCCCTGGTGAGCATTCAGTTTGATCTACATTCTCATCCACATTTGTTGCTGCCAGTCTTTCTTAGTGTGCGACATTCCGATAAATATAAGATTTTTTAAATGTCACTTGTATTTCTAGGTTCTTTTATAGGTCACAGAAACAATGTTTCCTTCTAGTTGGAAAGAATTTCCAAACACATATAATCTTATTAAACTGATTATTCTTTTTCCTTTTCCTTATGCCACCATCTGCAAGACACCACAGCGACTCAGAGATTTCTTGCTGTAAGAATCTCACGGGAACATAGGATAAGGAGTTCTAGGTAGGGCTGCCCTTTCTCAGTCTCTAGACTCCACTGGGAGACCAAAAGGGAGGTCGGAATATTTGCGTACTCCATGTAAGACCTCCTCTTGCTAGCCTCAATATCATCACCATCCAGCAAAAGAGTGGGAATCCAAAATTCTGCATGTTCCTGGCAAAAGCCTCCTTCTTTCCTTTGCTGAATACTATTCACAGCCTCCCCATCACTGACCGCATGGAGATGATCGGAACTCATTTTATTATGCCCTAAACACGGGATTACTTTTGTCACAAGGAGGTGAGGACACCCAGACCATCCCTCCTCTTCCCGGTTCAAGTCTCCTTGTGGTTCTATTGGCAGGGGGGGCAACTATAAGACATCACACATAGTTAAATTTTGGGGTCCTACTAATAGAATACAAGCTCCATGATGGCAGGAAATCAGGCATTTGTTTGTTTGTTTGTTTTTTTGTTTGTTTTCAGTTTTTGTTCACTGCCATATCTTCAGCACCTAGAAAACCTGGAATATGCTTAATAAGTATTTTTTAAAGGAATAAATTTCCTTTGACAAAGAAGTTTCATGTTCTGAAATGGGAAAAATTAAAAAAAAAATTTTTTTTAACGTTTATTTATTTTTGAGACAGAGAGAGACAGAGCATGAACGGGGGAGGGGCAGAGAGAGAGGGAGACACAGAATCGGAAACAGGCTCCAGGCTCCGAGCCATCAGCCCAGAGCCTGACGCGGGGCTCGAACTCACGGACCGCGAGATCGTGACCTGGCTGAAGTCGGACACGTAACCGACCCAGCCACCCAGGCGCTGAAATGCGAAAAATTTTTAATCCTACATATAAACGAGAGAAGCAAACATACAAGTTACTAAAGGACATACTGAAGTCCTCACAAGTTACTCACGAGCAGTATTAAATTTCTGGCCAGTATTGAATCCCTGGTCAGTCTCCTGACTAATTGAATTTTAGTCTCAAAGTTGGAATACTCTTAGACTCCCACTTTCCCACCTCGTGTAGAGGTAAATTCTCCAATGTATTGCATTTGCCAGCTTTTAATTGACATTTCCAGGGATAAAGAGACCATTAACAGGTTGATAAAATAATATTCATCTTGTCTTGACTTCTGGGCCATTCTTTTCAGTGTCCCATCCTATTAACTTACTTAATCATCACAATGAACTTAGCAAGTAAGCATTATTAATATCAGCCAGGTAAGCCTATTTTATAGAAAAGGAAACTGAAGCTAGCCAGGTTAAATAAGTTGGAATTTGAAGCTGAAGAATCGAGTTCCAGAATCTTTAACTATTTAACTATTTAACTATTACACTATTCTGCTTCTCAGATGCCGAAGTAAGGCAAATGTGCTGAAGAATTTCAAAGGGGCTGTAACCAAAAACCAAGGTTATATGAATTTTGAAGCCCCTAACCCTTTGGGCAAATAGACATAAAAGGACTGAGGAACTAGATCTTGACTAGAATCAGGAGTTAGTTTGGGGTCCCCTTTCTCTCAAGTCAAGACAGAGAGGCTTCAATGGATCTGAGAAATCTTACTTGTCCCCTAAAGTTAGGAAAGCCTTCCAGCCTCTCTGATGTAAACCTAAATGGCAGAAATGGGCTGGGCAGCTGCTCCAAAGGCAAGAGTAAAAGGATTTTGCCACCTAGTTAGAACGTACTTTCCCTCACACTACTTATAGGAACAAAAATGTGTATGTGTTTCTTGAGGGCCACATGGACCACGTGTAAAAGAGATTTGGTGTGGAAATAATCTCAGGGCTTGGTCAGTAAGATAGTTTTAGAGGAGCAAAAGAACCTTAGTAATGGCTAGCAAATCTCACTATATTCTCAGGGGTTGCAAGAGTAAGCAAGAAATCATGAGATTTAAATACCGGTTATGTCCATAAAGAATGAAACCAGGGTAAAATAACACCTGGCTTTCTCCCCTCACGTTCCTGCTTCCTCCTGTTTCAATTCTGGGGAATCAGCTGTAATAAAAAGAGATTTAGAAGCCAAAGGCAAGAAGAAGATTGGCTACATCCTTGAATGAAACCAACAGCTTTGACTTAGACATAGGACCAGATGTTCTAAATATTGAATTGATGTTCTTCTGTGATTTAAAGAAGCCAAGGAAATTGTAATTACCTAAGAGCAAGGTGTAAAATCCTGAGACTGCCCACATTTTTACCCAGAAGCAAGAAAGAATGCTCCCACAGAAGCAAAAGCAAATCTGCTTTCTGATTACATTTCATAACACCCACTCGTTCAATGTACAGGTTATAAGGAAGGACGTCAAAAAATCCAGGGTTTCCTGAGGTCATGCTCCAGTCATTTTTCCTGCTCATGTGGTGCAGTTCTATCACAGCACCAAGATTTCAGAGCACATTGGTAGCTTTTTACTTTTCTACTGTAGACATACAAGCATGCTACTTTCTTCTCTTCCATGGTTCAAGGAGAGGATTACATTCAGGTGTATGTGGACTGACACCATATTTTTAAAGTAATTTTTGGATTATGTATTCTTGGTAGTTAAGATTTTTTTTTAAAGTAAAGCAGCTGTCAGCGTATGCTTTGAGAATTTTTTCCTCTACAATATTTGTTATCTTTGGAAGATACCTTTGGAAGAAAAGTTAATGCTAATGATTAGGTATTAGATAAAGAACATGATTTGCTTCGAAATGTGTTTTAAATCAGGCAATTTTGTAAACTAAACCTCACCAGATGATTGTTCTGATATATTAAACTTAATCTCCCTATTATGAAGCAAGAGTTGAGGAAATACAAAATACATCCAATATCTACAAATTAGTCTCAGACAGAAGCAAACCTATGAAATAGGTGGATGGATGGATGGATGGATGGATGGATGGATGGATGGATGGACAGGGAAAGAAATGTAGTTTTTTATGGTATAGCTCTGATGAAGGAGGACCATTTAAAGTAGGTTTGATCTAATTAAAAAGGACTGCTTGGAGATGGGGAAGAAATGTATAAGTTCCCACCACAAATTAGGAATGCTCTAATTATTCTTCCATCTATCTAGGATAGATGATGTCTTAATCTCTATTCTATTCCTCTAACTCTTTCTAGGATGAAAGAATTGGGTAAGCAATTTTTTTTTCATATCACATCTCTATAAAGTATATAAATTCAAAGAGGAAGAGTGCCTTTACCCACAAGAATCTTCCACTGTGGGATCAAACAAAATTAGCATGGGTTGGAGTTTTTTTATGTGTATGGTAATGGGATTCCTAGCTTTTCTTCTTTACATTCTCCATGCAACCAGTAAAAGCTATTCTCCGTTGTTGTTGTTGTTGTTGTTGTTGGGAAAATACACAGGTTAATACTGGATAGTGTAGTTTCACCACAGGAGTGGGCCAGAGAGAGTTGCAATAGCCTGTTTCAAAATCAAAAAAATAATTTTAGAGCACATTCAACAACTGTCTCCAGACCATCAATAATCTGAGTGTATTGATATATTTAGCTGGAAGAACACAGAGTGAGGTGGCTAGTTTCCAAAGATAGCATGAAACAATTCCAAAGTTGCCAACAATATATGAGAGGAGAGATGCTCTAGGACTTGTGAACCCTAGAATTTAAACAACTTGTCTTGCAACTTCCCCTTCCTTCTCTTAGAGCACTGATCCCCACAACAAAGTTAAGGTAGGTCTGGTGAGGGTGAGAGGACACATGGAGAACCAATGATAAGCCAGACATCTAGTCACAGCCACCATTTGACTATAGCTATGTGAAGACTCTAAGAAGAATCAGTAGGGAAAGTTCACGTCTGGTCCCCAAGTAACCCACAGAATCTGAGCGAGAACAAAACGGTTATTATATTAAGTCATTATATTTTGGGATGGCTTTTTACACACCAGTAGATAACTGAAACAATAAGAATCCCCTAAATCTTGTCTCCTGTTGTATATGTTGAATTTCAGTTTCTTCTTTTAAACAAATAAACAGCTCTACCATTGTTAAAGAAATAAAATCACTTTTTAAATTGGTTCTTGACTTTTTACCTCACATGTGAGTATAACCTATCTATAGCATATCACATGAAAAATCCCATCCCTGATACACCATGACAAAATGGACTACAGTATTCCCTTTTCCTCAGAGGCAAATAACTAAATTAACCAACTATCCACTCCAGTTACAAATGTTGCTATTAGGGGCGCCTGGGTGGCTCAGCCGGTTAAGCATCCAATTTTGGCTTAGGTAATGATCTCAAGTTCATGGGTTCAAGTTCTGCATAGGGCTCTGTGCTGACAGCCCGGAGCTGGAGCCTGCTTTGGATTCTGTCTCCCAATCTCTCTGCCCCTCCCCCACTTGTGCTCTGTGCTCTCTCAAAAAATAAATAAACATTAAAAAAAATGTTGCTATCAAAATAAGGCCTTGTAGAAAACCAGTAGAGTGACAAGAGACAGCCAAGAAAGACTTAGCCCATTTGCTTTGAAACTGTGCCAGAATTAAAATGATGATACTGCATGGTTACGTTTTGTGCAGCTTTGAATCCTGCAAATTTGAGCTAGTGTGATGTAAAACACGAAGCCTCATTTCATAATACAAATCCCAGAAATAAAAAGGAATCTTAAGAATCACACGATTTCAGGGGCGCCTGGGTGGCGCAGTCGGTTAAGCGTCCGACTTCAGCCAGGTCACGATCTCGCGGTCCGGGAGATCGAGCCCCGCGTCAGGCTCTGGGCTGATGGCTCAGAGCCTGGAGCCTGTTTCCGGTTCTGTGTCTCCCTCTCTCTCTGCCCCTCCCCCGTTCATGCTCTGTCTCTCTCTGTCCCAAAAATAAATAAACGTTGAAAAAAAATTAAAAAAAAAAAAAAAAAAAAAAAAGAATCACACGATTTCAGAAGCTACTAGCTATGATTTACAAACTGAATTTATATTATTGTCACATGGTAGAGTTACATTAGCTGGTAAACAGAAAGACCTACTATAATCTGGAATTGTCTGGGTTTTCGATTATGCAGGCTATGAGGAGAAAGATATTTTATGTAAAATGTCACCGCCCTGGGTATTTTAGTCTATGTTACCAAAGGTGGGAGGTGGAAATGAGTTGAAGAAGAGAAGCATGTTTCAACACATTTTTTTGAAGACTTAAGAACTCTTCATCCACAGAAGCAACGCACCAACATTTAAAGGCCTCACTTAGGATTCAGGATGTTTAGAGTGGACTCTAAACCTAAATCTGCCACTTGCCAAATGAGGGATATCAGATCCCTTACTTAGCTTCTCCTTAAGTACTTCAAGGATGGAATTCATTCATTCTATTCCATTTATTTATTCACTAGTGGACTTTTTTGAGTGTCCACAATGAGCAGGCACTGTACAATGAGAATATAAACATGAATGCATTGTGATTGTTGGTATGATAGGACTGATAACATTTTAAAGGAACAGAAATGTTCGCAATAATCTCCAGAGTATACTTTAGCTCTAAAACATTGTAATTTGGATTCCCCTTGATGTTCCAATACAAACTGAAATTCAAAATGAAAAGGACAAGCTACATATTAATTTTATTTCTTTTATAACCCAGACACTATTAAGAGAGTAACGCACTTTCAAAAAGAGCGCTTGCTTTGATAGCATAATAGCACTCCTGTATAGTTTTGTAATATTCAATGAAATCCTTCACAAACTACAGTATAATCACTGTGCAAAGATATATTTATCTTGCAATATTCTGTTGACTTGAAGAAAGTCCTTCAAAAAAGTGTTAAAAAGCTGAATGGATTAATTGGAACACTTTAATAATAGGTGAAAATTATTTAGTCTACCTTTGCAAGCCAGAAAATCAGTTCTCATTCTTTTTTATGGAATCTCTATGAAACAATGTCTTGGGGATTTGTGAGAAGCGGGAGGAGCCTTGGAGGGAATTTATCATATTTTCAGGATCTCACAGTGGGGTCTTCAGATTACAGTCTTCAAAAACTCTAGGGGTTTATTAACAAAAGCAAATTCAGAGACGTACCCAGTCCTATGAAAGAGAATTTTTGAGGCAGGTCTTGGGAATCTTCATTTTAACAAGCTCCCCATGTTGGCTCACACACACTCCAGTTTGTGGGTCACATGTTCTAATCCTACCACCTTATTTTACAGGTAAGAAAACTGAGGTACTGAGAGATTTAGTGACTTAATAAGTGACTTATTTTTATTCTAAAAACAGTTCTTCCTAAAAAACAGAGAAACAGAGCAAAAGTCGTATTTTTTAATAGGTTCTATAGGGGAAATAAAGAAAAAAGGTATGAGGAAGATAAAGAACACTTTTCACAGCCTGCCTTTTCCATGAGTATACTCATTTCTTTCCATCCTAATCAGAAAATTCCTTCAGCTGTTCATTATTCAATTGGAATTTTAAATGCTGTTGACCTGCTGTCTGCTTCAAATCATTTGACAAGTAAGACAGGTGAAGTCACAATACCTCTATTCTCTCAGTATCATATCAAGCTGAATACACATTCAAAACAGAGCAAGAGGGAGAAAAACTCTCTCATACAAACAACTGCATATATTTAACATCACCTGCACCTCATGGATAGTCTGGGTGACACCGAATGCACTTATTAAAACTATAGTGACATGAGTAGTTTTAGTTCATAATAATCCATCTTAATGTTGTTTAGAAGCAATTATATGATTGAGTAAAATATCTTAGTCTTTAAAACCTCAAACTATGAAATCACGCTCTATAACACATAAACTCAATAGGTTCTGCCCTAGTCTGTACTATCCTTATTTCTTTTTTCCAGTTCTATTGAGAAATAATTGACATGCAACACCATATAAATTTAAGATGTACAGCATGATGGTTTGGCTTATATATATTGTGAAATAATTTCAGTAATAAGTTTAGTTAGCATTCACCATCTCATATAGATAAAGCAAAAAAAGAAAAAAAATTTCTTATAATGAGAGGATTTACTCTCTTAAACTTTCATGTATATCACTTAGCAATGTTAGCTATAGTCACCATATTGTACATTATATTCCTAGTATTTGTTTGTCCTTTAACTGGGAGTTTGCGTCTTGACCCCTCTTTCTCCAACTGAGATCATACAGTAGTTTGCTATCTCTGCCTGACTTATTTCACTTAACATAATGCCTTCAAGTTTCATCCATGTTGTTACGAGTGGCAGGATTTCCTTGTTTTTTACGGCTGAATAATATTTTTTTAATGTTTGTTTATTTATTTATTTGAAATATAATTTATTGTCAAGTTAGCTAACATACAGTGTATATAGTGTATTTGGCTTTGGGAGTAGGTTCCCATGATTCATTGCTTACATACAACACCCAGTGCTCATCCCAACAGGTGCCCTCCTCAATGCCCATCACCTATTTTCCCCTCTCCTCCCACCCACCAACTCTCAGTTTGTTCTCTGTATTTAAGAGTCATTTACGCTTTGCCTCCCTCTCTGAAACTATTTTTCCCCTTCCCTTCCCCCATGATCTTCTGTTAATTTTCTCAAATTCCACATATGATTGAAAACATATGCTATCTTTCTCTGACTTATTTCACTTAGCATAATACCTTCCAGTTCCATCCATTTTGTTGCAAATGGCAAGATTTCATTCTTTCTCATTGCCAAGTAGTATTCCATTGTATATGTAAACCACATATTCTTTATCCAGTCATCAGATGATGGACATTTGGGATTTTTAATTAATAAGAAAGTAATATGCACTTTACATACTAGACCAATCAATACACAACTGACGTTTAATGATTGTTTAACCTATAAGCCATGTTTTGTTCGAGGAGATTTTGAATAAGGACTAAATTTGTCTAAATAAAAAAATATTTTTAATATAGCTAATATATTTATTCTTACATTCCTTACTATTAATTTATGAAGAACTAAGAGTATTTTGGAACTACCTATGTGGATGTTTTACTATCCTGATTCTGTTCTAGGAAGATAGAATTTAAAAATCTTGCCCTTTGGAAAACAATCTCCTGAGAATGTGGTATCAGTTATTTATGATACCTCCTTTAAAAAAGAATGAAGAAAACAGAGACTCATTTTTAAGTTAGCTTTGGGGCAACTGCAACTTGGACAAAGAACGTAGGTGTCAGTAAAATCGTCCTGTCTAGGTTAGGGTTTCACGCAACGTTGCTGGTAGAAGTTAATTTCTATTTGATGTTGAATTCTTGATGAAGTTTTAACTTGTCAAGAGTTGTAAGCTCATAAATGTGTGTGTATGGTGAAATTTTATTCAATTAAGCCTCATAATGCTCTAGGTATTTTACTGTTCTGAACAGGAGATCTCTTGAACATGTTGTTTCCTGTACCCACAGGCTAATCCTCAAAGTGTACATTCATAACTGAACATTAGTCTACAATTTTAAAATAAATCCTGTGGCATTTACAAGTTAAACATGCTATTATTTCCTGTAGGAGACAGCTTTCTGGTTGACATTTTTTTTTAGTATAAAATGGAATTAAGGGGTTTTAATGTCCTTTTTCTTTAAGATGTGAAGAAATCTGACATTAAACAAGGTTACCAATGGAAATAAAACTAGAAGTGCACTGTTGATGCATATGTACTTTTAAAGAATCAATGTAATGATCTCGGTATACGTGTTCATGTGATACTTAATACTATGTGTTCATGTAAATATCGTATATTTAAAGACAAGCTTACTTAGAGGCCTTTTTATTCACCTGCCTTGAAATAAAAGCGTATCATTGCAACTTAATAATAAAGCATTATGTAACCTTTTTATGCTACCCATTTATTTAACCATGAGATTTTATAGAAGGCTACTCAGGATATTGAACCACAAACCTTAACTAAATATGGGAGAATATTTGGCACAAACATTGCAAAAATAATAATTATGCTATAATCCTTATGGGAATGGATATTATGTTCTGCTGAAAACCACTTTCCTACCTAGTACTGTAAAACCAAACTTGTTGATGAAGTCCTAAAGAACTGTTATTATGACTTATGTTTATTGAAAGGCGGCTACATTTCACACACTGCTAAAACTTAAGACATTTTTGTTTGTTTGTCTTATTTAACCTCATAGAAAGCCTACAAGTTAGCTATGTCACAGGTTAAAAAAAAAATTGTGCTAAAAGGGGTAAAAATAAGTAACTACTGAAAAGGGCATAGCTGAAATGAGGCAAATCTAAAGCTTTAAATCTGAGCCTGATTCCAAATTTCGTAGAGAGAAAACATAACTTTTAAAATAGAGGCATTAACTTTTAAAGAAAACAAATTGAAATGTAAACATCAGTTCTTTATAGGCATCTCTCCAAGAAAAGTCCCTTATGACACCCGTGAGAATTATGTTGACTGAAAGTAAATCATGGTTTTAGTCACAGCGTAGGAGTGAGGCAGCATAACATTACAGTGGCTAGACCTCTGTGTTAGAATACACTTTCTGGAGTCTGATAGGCGAGATTAACATCCTAGTCATGCTGTTTACTAGCTATGTGACCTTGAGCACATTACTAGTGTCTCCATACCTTAGATATATTACCTGTGAAATGGGCATATTAAGAACACCAATCTTCATCTGGAGGAGTGAGTTCATGTATATCAAGTTCAGTGCCTACAGAGAGTAAATGGTGTATTGAACTACTGCTCCTGCTCTATCACACCAAATATTTGTGGTTCACCACCGTGACATTATAGAAGCAGATAGAAAGTGTCAGTCAGATTCGGAGAAAAGACAAAGGAAATTTGGAGCTAGAAAAAGGAAAATATGTACCTTTAGCTAATTAATGAGATAAAAAAGTGAACAATGACTCATAAAATTAATAGATCTGATTGTGGTATTCATATTTAATCTAGAATTAATTAACTTGTTCAACAAGTATTTACAGAATCAATTTTACATGCCAGGCACTATGTTAGACATAACAGTAATGGAAAGAGGCCCTATCCCTGATAAAGAAGAAAATTATTACATATGCGACAACATGAAGGAACCTGTAGAATATCATGTTGCGTGAAATAATCCAGTCACAGAAGGACAAATCTTGCGTGATTCCATTTGTGTGAGGTTTCTAGAATAGTCAAACTCATTAAAAAAAAAAAAAAAAAAACAAAAAAAAAACAAGAATATAATAGTGGCCAAGGGCTGGAGTAGGGCATTGTTGTTCAAAGGGTATAAACTTTTAGTTATGTAAGATATAAATTCCAGAGATCTGCTGTACAACATTGTTGTGCAGAGTTAACAATACTCTGTTGTGTACTCACATTTTCTAAGAGAGTAGATATCATGTTACGTGTTTTTACTATAATCTAAAAAGAATTTTTTAATGTAAAAAGAGGCACCCGTCCCTGCCCCTTTAAGTCTTACAATCCAGATTTGTATCAATGACAAATTAAGCTCAAATCAAATAACCTTTCCTACTGCAGTTAGAAACTGCAAGTCATTAGTGTCTAGAATCTGTTCCGCTTAAAGAGTTAATGTCTACTGAAATAACTTGTTACTACAGTATTATATACAGAAGAAAATTCTCTGAACAAACGAGTCTCAGCAAATGTATAATGTATAAATCATCCTTTAGATTTAGGAGGGTAAAGAAGATTGTACTGCATGTGTAAAATGTAGATTTAGTCAAATAACAATTGACAGTAACATAAAAAAGATTATAAGAGACATGATCAAATGCTCAAAATGTTATTATACTTTCTTCCCTACTTGAAAATGATATCTAATTTCCTATAACTTTTCTTATAGAGTAGGAGCAGATATATAATTACAATCATTTCAATCATTTATATAGAAAAAAATCAAGCTGCATTAAGTAGATACTTTTTTTAAGTTTCAACAATTAACAACTAAGAAGAGAAAGTCAGCAGAAACTGACCCTAACTAATAGAAATGACAAGGTGAAAGGTGGAAACCTCAAATTAGACCAGCAAGACAGTAGAAGAGTTAGTTGCACTGTTGAGTGTTCAGTTTTTAGATTGTAAAAGTCTGTTAGAGATTGTCAGTGTTCATCGAATATCCAAGTGTCCCCCTATATTTCAGAAAACTAACATGTAAAGGGTAAATGGGATAACTTGCCACCAATTTACTGTGAGGGAAAAAAAAAAAAGATATGGGTCACTTTATGTTAAGGCAGCCAAGAGTGCATGGGTGTCTTCACTTAATCTTTTTTCTACTCTGTGTCACTGGAAACAATTTGAGAAGGTGGAGTTGCAAAACGGAAACAGTCTGGATTGTTCAGACTTTAGTTACAGCAAAGTTCTTGTAGAAGAGCCACCTGAGCCACACTGGATATGATGTGAATGAGAAACAAACCTTGTGGTAAGTATCTAAACTTTGGGGGTGATCTGTTGCAGAAACTGGTATTAATTACTTTGGTTAATATATAGGATATTATCATTTATTTTAGTCCACGTCTCAGGATTTTCCTGGGGAAAGCTTTTATTCCTTTCTGATTATAACTTTCTTCCTTGCCTTTACATTATTACTGCCATATGATTTCTTTATGTCATTTTTGTTAATCAGTAGGTTCTGATGATTTGTTCTATTCGTTCTAGATGATTAGTGCCGAGTAGCTCTCTCCTCCCACAAATTTTCATACTCATCTTAATAAGTTCCAGGAAGAAATGCTCTGATGACATCATATGGGGTTCTATTTAATTTGTTAGCTCTAGACTTCAGCCTTCTCTCATTTAGAATTCTTGATTTATATATGTGTTCTGACAAATAGTATTCCCCACTTATCGCAATTCCTTCTTCTCCGAAAATATTTAAAAAAAAGAAATTCATCATCTGTCAGTGCAATATAAAATTATATCTAGTCTATCACATTTATGCCATAATCACTGAAATATTCTTTATAATTGACCCCAGAAGCTACACAAAGATTTTCCGTCTTGATTTAATTATAACCACAGGAAAGGCTCTAACTATCTAGAGTAAGGAGATAGCATCTATGTTTATATCAAATTCCCACTGGAGATACAGTAGATAAAAGTCCTTCAAAATGGGTGGAACATTGTATTTCTGGAATGGTGCAGTAAGGACAATGGAAATCTATCTCTCCATAAGAGCAATGAGAAAACTATAGATAATTATTAAAAATCACATTTTCAATGATTACCTAAAGGCTTGCAGTAATCTGAGGAGTATTTACTCAAGAGAAATTACAGAATCTTGATGAAAAACAGCGAGCTTTGCAGCATTTTATCTTTCCCTTTCCCAACTCCACGGTAGCCTTGAAAAACCAACAGCTTCCCAACTATGATAGCTGTTAAAAACAACAGCTTGACAAACATTGGAAGTTGGGAGACCAGGTTTGGGGCACCTCAAAAATCCCTGAGAACAGTCACAAGTTGACCTGGAAAAACTCTAATCATAGGACATGGGGAAGAAATCTCTTCTTTCTCTTCTTCTTTTTTTTTCCCCCTGAGAGAGAGAGGGGGAGGTGAGAGAGAGAGAGAGAGAGAGAGAGAGAGAGAGAGAGAGAGAGAGAGAATGACGTGGGAGGGGCAGAGAGAGAGAGAGAGAATCCCAAACAGACTCCGTACCATCAGCACAGAGCCCGATGCAGGGCTCAAACTCATGAACTGAAAACATGACCTGCACTGAAACTGAGAGTCAGACGTTTAACCCACTGAGCTATCCAGGCACCTGGGAAGAAATCTTAAAATGTATATTTTAAGATTAGGGCTCATCATAAATTAGGCCTCCTCTACTTAGTCTTCCATGTAACTAAAGTATTGTCTTAAAGTCCACCTTACTCTTCTAACTCTTCCTAGGATGGAAAAGGTCGTGTCCTGCGTAAGCATACCTTTCACATCACATCTCTGTCAGGTAAGTCAGCTCACCAAGGAAGAACGCCCGTACTGAGGAGAGATATCAGCTGGGATATGTAATTAGTGATGTCTTCTAGTTTTCCTGGTCGTGTCTGGTCATGTTGTTGGCAATACTACAGTCCTTCCAGCTTGTGGGAAGTCCTGAGGGTGGGCCTACCAAGTTATATCCCTCTCCAGCTCACTCTGATGTTCTCATTTCCTTAACTTACAAAACTACCAAATTTGGCTCTAATAAACCATGACATTGGGATCTAAAATGTGAATATCAGATGTATTTTCTAAAAATGTACCTTCACCCATCTTTCTATGTCTTATGCAGTTTATCTGTAGTCACTAAGCCTCACCCACAGACAGTGCATTACAGCTTTCATCTGTAATGGCCATCTGGTCTCTGACTTGCCCAGAGAGACAAAGGGCCACGGTCTAACAAGAACCTACAAATCATATCCAGATCTGAACCAATCCTGATTCCCAAAACACTCACTGGGTAGATTAATAGTATTGTGATTAACTTAGACCAGTGATTCTCATTTTACGGCTACACAATAGAGACCTGAGAAGCAAAAGCTACTAATCGGAGGCCATAGAAGTGAGCCTCTAGCATCAGTAGTTTTAAGAACCCTTCCTGTTCATTCTAATGTGCTGGCAGCATTGAGGACAAGTGCTTAGACTAATCAGATCACAGAACTGGAGCTGAGATGAGTCTTACAAACCACTGGGCTAACATTTTGGAAAGAAAGTTATGGATAATTAGAGGTTACCACAATGTCCAATACTGTAATATTGTTGTGAAAACATATCCTTGCTTTAATAGTATGTATTTACCCGGAGAAATGTTTGAAAAACCAAATAAAATGCTCCTTTCAATTTCTTTCTCATCAGTAATTCCTACTGCATTTTGTTCAACTACATTGTTCTTAAATTTTAATTTATAAAATGTTTATTTATTTTGAGAGACAGAGAGAGTGTGTGTGCAAGCATGGGAGGGGTAGAGAGAGAGAGAGGGAGAGAGAATCCCCAGCAGGTTCCATGCTGTCAGCACAGAGCCCAACGCAGGGCTCAGTCTCAGGAACTGTGAGATCATGGCCTGAACCAAAATCAAGAGTCAGAGGCTTAACCAATGGAGCCACCCAGGTGCCCCATTACAGTTTCAATTTTTAATCTTATGTTCTCTGAGTAGCCTTACACACAGAGAGTAATACAGTATTCATGTGTTCTAGGACATCTGATTTGTGGATGAAATATTTGTGGAGTTGTTTAGGAAAGTCACCATTGTTTTTCTTTGCATAAGTAAAGTTTTGGAAAAATTATGTTTATAATTTATGAACTACCTATATATATATAATTATGGGTACTTCATTAAATAATAGAATAATGCCTATTTCTACTATAGTCAAACATCATTTTTATCTTCAATGTTTATTAAAAACACTTCAGTTCAAATCTGAAAAAATTGGTTATTGTGTGCTTAAACAGTGTAAATGGTGAAGCAAACATCTGTTAAAATAATATTGTGTAAATTTCATATTAAATGAAATAGTTAATTGCAAAGTTTTCAATTTACTGTCCTTATTTTTAGGTAATATAAGTAAGTAGAGTAATTTAAGTGGAAATTTATTTTCTATTTTAAGAGGCAAATTTGTGAAATGCATATTTTAAGAATACAGTTTATAATAGAAAAAATACTTTTAGCTATAGACCAAGGTCAAATCGGGAAAACAATAAACCAAAGCATATTGAATAGAAATAACTTTGAATATCTAAATCTTAATTCCATTCTCTGTTTTATCATAGAGAGTTATGAAATTAACATTTTTGATTATCTGTCAGTATTTTCTGGCCATAAAATGCAAGCAATTTCATAGATGGGAATATAAAAAAAAGAAGATTCCACTCTTTTGAAGATCTATCATCGATCTATTTATCTGTTTTTATTGTTTATTTTTTTATTTATTTAAATTTTAGTGCAGGCATTAGCTTCAGGAGAAGTCAGTGACTCCTCACTTACATGCAACACCCAGTGCTCATCACAAGTACCCTTCTTAGTACCCATCTAGCCCATCTCCCACCCACCTCCTTCCATCAACCCTCATTTTTTCCTCTATTGTTAAGAGTCTCTTGTGGCTTGCTTCCCTCTCTCCTCTTTCCCCCCCTTTTCATATGTTTGCCATTTTTGTTTCTTAAATTTCATGTGTGAGTGAAATCATGTGGTATTTTCCTTTCTCTGACTGACTTATTTTGCTTAGCATAATACATTCTAGTTCCATCCACATCGTTGCGAATGGCAATGTTTCATTCTTTTTGATGGTTGAGTAATAATCCATTATATATATATATATATATCTCATATATATATATATATGAGATATATATATACACCACATCTTCTTTATTCATTAATCAGCCAATGGACATTTGGGCTCTCTCTCTAGTTTGGCTATTAATTTAATTTCTCAGAATTGTTAAAATTAATTGAAGTTAAATTTTTGTCACATTAAGGTGAGATTGTTCTTTTAACAGTGTGGAAACATTTCCACTGTGTGTGTATGTCTGTGTGTGTGTCTGTGTGTGTAATTTAAAATTGTTTTATTTATTATTTCTCTCTGTCTTTTTTTTCATCAAATTATCCACTTTTTGGAAACAAATACCTTTCTACTTGACTTTCTACTCACAAGTTTCATCTGGTAATTACTTAAGTCATATTAAAAATCATAAGCATCACAGTTTTTAAATAAGTTTCTGAAAATGTTATTTTCAAGATGCATGTCATGTGGCATAGCAGTAGAGTCATAAGAACAGCATTTATTAATTATATTATACTTTCAAAGAAATCTAGACATTTTGTGTAAAAAACAATTCATTTATCTTCTGCTTATCTAAATTATTATTATTATTATTATTATTATTATCTATTTATTCTAAATAGATAAGTTAATTTATAAATTGTGGTTTCTTGACATAGCTCAAGGACTTAAAACCACTTTCCACAAAATGTGTTCCTTTAAAAACATATATATTTCTATTTCTAGAATTGTTCTATTACCTGAATTTTAGATGGGACAGAAAAAAAAAGGGGGGGGATTTGTGTAAATCATTTTCACTTCCATCAAAGAAATACAGAGGTATTGCATTTGGACCCTACAATCCTAGAGGTTAGGGACTCCAAGTTCATTCTCAATTTTATTCTCCAATTTTGTTCTCAATATCCATTATGGTTTATGGTTATCCCCAAAATACTTAAGGGAGGAAGAAAGGGGGGGAATGTAAATGACAGTGGAGAAAGGGAAGGAAGAAAAAAGACAGAGAAGGAAAGAAGGAAGGCAGGAAGGCAGACAGCAAAGAGAGAAGGAAACAAGGAAGTAACTTAATTACTTCTCCACACGTGTCCGTGCTTTCCTTCAGGCCTGAAATATTCCCACTCATCTATACGTATTAGTATCCTATTTATTGCTCAAGATCATGTTCCAATTTGACTAATTCTTTGATTCTTCTGATCATTCTCAAGTGGCTGCAGTTGCTTTTTGCACATCTTGTCTAAGTTTACCTCTGTGTAGACTTCATTCCCAGGCAACCTCTCTCAGCTATTAGCACCTTTGGCCATCTATGAAGCTTACATTCCTAGAGAGAGAGCGAGAGAGAGCATCTCTCTCTCGCTCTCTCTCACCACTTATATCAAACCCTAAAAAGAACACCAATTAGCTAGAGAAATGAAATCATTTTTTTGTTGTTGTTATTGGCCTGGATCACATGCTCACCACTGTAATGGGAGAGGTAGGGCTCCTCAATGGGCCACTTTATCAGAATTTCGTGGTATAAGAAATGAGCATTTCTCTCAAAGGAATTGATGCTAACTACAAACAAAACATAAGACACACACTATGTACTTCATTCCTTAAAAAAAATTCAATGTAGGGCATATAGAAGGGAATGAATAAATATGAGCTTAATAGGTAAATAAATAAAGGTATTTCTATTACATAAGTGATTGCTGTGCAATATTAAGTATACACTAAGCTGAAAAAAGGAAGCATGTCTTAGAAGAAAGTACACCACACCATAAGAATATTTGACTATTCCATTCATTTAAAAATCTTAATTTTGTTTCACATAAGTGCCGTGTAATAGGAATATAGTTAAGTTCATTTTACCCAACTATGGTTTTCTTTATCTTTTCTAACATTTAAATGAAATTTTTGAGCTTGTACAAATTTTCCTGGAAGCATGATTTGTATTTTAAAAGAAATGTGTACCATATTTGATGGCTGTGGTTATAACTTAACTAAAACAAAAAGAAAATGCATTTATAAAATTTTAAAAAAGTACCAGCACAATATGACAAACACATTAATTGCTCCATTTTAAACCTATATTAACTTTACTGCAATACTATTTTTTATTTCTTCATGTGGTCAATCACTTTTAATGTAATATATAATATAAATGGTATAAACATGAAAATCACTGTAGAGATAAAATGATTTCATGTGGTTTTATACATGACCACTTGATCATTTGTGTTTTTTGATTATACAAAGTATTCTATTAGCACTAATCTCCTTAGCAATTTTAACTGAAGTTATTAAAGAATGGCCTAATTTCTAGAGTGAAAATTATAACCATATTTGATGATCTTATGAGGTTATATCAGGAAGGATATTATGCATTCACTGTTTCCAATGCCTCTGGTTACTGCCAGCATCTGTGTATAGACCCAACACATTTGGCTGCTGAGAAAATACAACACTGGATTAAAGAGCCAACAGTGGGCTATTTAACTATGCTTGGAAAGCTTGGCTACAAATAATTGTGGCAAAAAGCACTAGGTAGTAGTGTTAACAAATCCATCCTTTTCAGAGGTATTGAACTTGGCAACAAATTTGTAGCAATTTTTATCCCTCCCTCTGCTCCTGGTTAATTATCAATTACCTAATTTACTTCCATCAAACATCATTACAGGCTTTAATTTCTAATAGACAACACATACCCCTACCAGAGTGACATCTATGTATGTGCAGAAATGTTTATGGAGAATTATGTTGGGTATATCGGAAGACCTGCACATTTTTCGATACTGACTTAAGGGCTGGTAACAAAGCTGGATTTATGATGCCCATCTTTTACTATTGTATTGCCCAGATAAATAACATCTCTATGTCACTAGCCTCTTTTTTTAAAATCCTATCCATAAATATCTGTATATAAAATCATATTCAGTGTCCAGTTTTAGGCAATAATATTGTTGGGAAATGGGATTGTAAAATTTGTATAGCATCTGGGTTTAGAATACAAAGTGAGGAACACAGAATATGCAGAGATTGCTTTTGAAATTGGGTGGTGGATGATGACAATTACAGACACAAATACAGATTTTGGAGATCGTGATATTAACACAGGAAAGGAAACAAAATCACAGAATCCAGACGTTGTTTAGTACTAATATGTTGATCAGTGAAACTGGCTTTTTAACACAGTCTTCTGTTTTCTCTTCCCAGCCACACGTCCAAAATCACAAAACATTGCTTTCAATTCCAAACACCAATGTGACCATGTTTAAGGGTAAAAAGATGTGCTGATGTTTGCTATACCTTGATTGTAAATTCATACATGTCTTCAAAAGTAGGTTGAAGTCATAATTGCTACCGACTTTGTAGTTTCCAAACTGAACCCGTGTAAGATAAATTGTCTCTTAAAGTTTATACTAGACCTACACCCCTGTCAGACTCGTCTAGTGGATATTGTCATCCAGCTATAGATTTTGTATGTCACTTTCTTTGTATTATAAACTAACTTTATTATTTGTATTAAAATTAATCTGTAATTTAGGAATATTAAGATTTTGCCCCCGATTTTTTAAAATATGAGGGCAGTAAGGAATTCTTCCTTTCAGCTTATCTCCCTACCCCCAGACAAATCACTACAATAACTAAAGAAACCTCTGACCTAGAAATCAACATTCTAATTTAATCAGACTATTTCGCTGGTATGATCTGATGACTACAAAACTAATTCTCAGTAGCAGATGAATTACTTTAATAGTAATGGTTCACATATTGTCAGGCAACAAATATGGGATCATTTCTCAAGAGGTAAAGATCTGAAAACCCGGACCAATGGGCCAATGTGTTAAGTCAGTGAGATTAGAGAAATATGATGCACCGAAATAAGTCTATACACAAAAAGCAGTAGAATCAACTTTTGTTGTAATATCACTGGGTTTTTTTATATTTCCCTTCCCACCTGAAATAATAACAATCTAGGCAATTCAGGGGTCAATCTTTCTTATGAATAGAAAGATAATATGTACCTTTTATTTTATTTTTTAAATTTTTTAATGTTCATTTATTTTTGAAAGAGAGAGAGAGACAGGGCATGAGTTGGGAAGGGGCAGAGAGAGAGGGAGACACAGAATCTGAAACAGGTTCCAGGCTCTGAGCTCCTAGCACAGAGCCCAAGGCAGGGCTCAAACTCAGGAATCCTGAGATCCTGACTTGAGCCAAAGTTGGGCGCTTAACTGACTGAGCCACCCAGGCGCCCCTAATATACACCTTTTAGAGTAACAAATTTTCTTTGCCAGCTTGGGTACTCCATCACTTGGAAACTGAATTTTGTGGGGTACCTAGCAATTACTTCACTTGGAAACAAAGATACATACTTTCCTGACTTGGGAGTTGTGAATGAAAGTTAGATAAATGTTGATAGTTTTGAAAAGTGATTCCAGATGAAGATATAATAGAAGAGAGTTAGCTGTGTGTAACATATTTCAAAATTGTAAGCTTGAAAAGTAGTTACACGGGTGCGCCTGAGTGGCGCAGTCGGTTAAGCGTCCGACTTCAGCCAGGTCACGATCTCGCGGTCCGGGAGTTCGAGCCCCGCGTCAGGCTCTGGGCTGATGGCTCAGAGCCTGGAGCC